>NC_034411.1:80966060-81135169 GCF_002078875.1 Numida meleagris | reverse complement strand
TGATTCTATGATTCTATGATGCTTTGTTTCTATGATTCTATGATTCTATGATAATTCGAACAGAGGGACCTGCAGGCAGATCCCTCTTGGTACCAGCAATCGCAGCATCTGTGTGTTCTTGCCTTTATCTGAAAGTGCAGAGAGGTACTCATGTGAGCATTTTTCTGTTTGACTGTAGAAGTTACGAACATAGTTGTTCCTCTAAGAATATCTAAAGTGTAGAAAGTGAAATAATCCTTCAAATGGCACACTGCAGATTCATTGGAGGTTTGTTTGATGCTGCACAGCTTGATGATCCCAGCATCTAAAGGGAAGTTGGATAATTTTTACTGTTATCTCTTTCTTCATAGCCTTAGCTCTAACAAATAGCATTTTAAGTTATACTTTACAGAATCTGTGTGACCTTCTTAAAGAGATCATAACAGGTGGCAGGGTTGCCGCCTAACAGACTGGGTTATCCAGTGGTGTATACAAGTTGGCCTTGAACACCTTGAGACATGGGACATCCACAACTTCTCTGGGCAAGGTGTGTAAAACTTTGGTCTCCATGTTGTTTATAAGCTCCCTTTAAGTATTGAAAGGCCACAATTAGGTCTTCCTGGATTTATAGCATACCAATTAACTGTACTTATTAATCTTTTAATTTTGCATTTCAAATTGTAATCCATTAATTTCCTCAAACACAGTAATTAAAAAGAAGAAATTGATTAACAGCTTATATAAACATGTTTACACGTAAGGATGCAAAACTAAACACATAGTTAAGTAGCAGCTCTAGAAAGCTCTAGTCCCTATTTCTGTCTAGGACGTGTTTCCTTTCTAACTCACTAGCAAATTATCTGCTTCACAATTTTCCTGCCTACTGCCTGTGATCATGAATAATTTGGTAATAATGTTTATGAGAGTCATAATAGTGATAGTGAACCATATCCATGACATTCAGAAGTGAGAGTGAGGAGACCACAGTTGTTGCTAAGAAGCCAAGCAGGAGCAGATGTTGGTGAAGAGAAATTGATATAGCTTTATTCTGGAATGTTAGTGTTCATCTCAAATGTAGTCAAGATATTTATACTTTCTCATGCTTTAAAAACTCCCCTGGTGGAAATTATGTAGTAACCTTCGCTGAGAAGACCCACACATGTAAATTTCAAGTGTATATAAGGTCCTGGCTAGTCTTTCAGTGTCCAGACATTGGAGATGGCGATGTTAGTTTACTGTCCCAGGCCAGGTTTCTCTCCAGTGCTGTCAGGAAACAAGTGGGGTATATAGCACAGAGAGGAGCTGGAAGTCATGCCTCAGTTCTACAATTCACAGAGCTACTGGAACAAGAAAGGATGTTATAATTCTCTTTTTACCCTCAGAGACTTGTGAAGCTTCCATGTCATCCAGCACACAAGCAAACACAAAATATGAAACAAAGTAAAAAGATAAATGCAGCTGATGAAAGCTTCTTCTCTCATTTACCTGATTTTTTTTTTCACTTGAGTAACCTAACATTCTCCACTGAGTGGAATAATTTGTGACTTATCCAAGTTAAAGGAGAGAACTGGAATCTGATGAGACTAGCTGGAAATGTTTTGCAGATCTGTATTTCAAAAAGGTACATATTCAAAACAAACAGCTCCAGATGCTCTTCTTGATACCAAGGAAAGTTAAACTTTGTGATCATTTGTTTAATTTGGTTCACTCAAGCAAAAAGAAAATAGAGGATTAGTTTTTCAGTCACAGTCTTAGTCATCGTTGTTTGCCATAGAAATGCAAAAACGTAAACAAAAGATCAGAAAATAAAAATAAAATTAAAAAAGCAATACTGAAGACAGAAAACAGATTAATTCAAAATGTGGTCATAGCAGAGTTCTGTGGAATCTAAGTATCTTGTTTTCTTCTTCATAATTTCAACAGATGTTTGCAGTACTCAACAGATTGGTTGATGGTATGTTTGTAGAAAACTATTGGTATTGCTATGCTCTCTTAAGCAATAGGGAAAGTTACACTTAATAAAGGAAATGAATATAAACAGTTCAAGCCCTCTTGTTTTAGTGAAGTTATCCAGCCTCGGGGAGAGGAAGGCAAGGCAAGGGAAACTAATGATGAAAGTGCTCAACTCATTCTTCTATTTGTATTCCTAACCTATAAAATAACTGAACATTTCTGCATTTGGTGTTAGAAAGCCATTGCTGGACTACATTCTTATTTTGATTAAGCAATTATGCTGAACTATCACTTCATACAGAACTGAGAAGCAAAATCAGAACCCTGAATTTCAAGATTCTGTTTTTGTTGCTTGTGTTGAAATATTTTCCTTCATTTGTTGCATCAAGACCAAAGGATTTTACATGGTGGACACTAAGAAAGAAAAATGTAACCAAGAGATACCAAACTCAAGGTGTTTCTAGGTAAATGTTTAGTTTTAAGTAAAAATGAGCATCTGAGCTGCTAAGAGATCTCTTGAAAGTATTTTGTACGATATAGGTAATATACATATCTCATGAGCTAATAATGAACTCTACAGATCTTATTAGTTTTTTCTAATACTTATTTTACCGACTATTGTATATTTTTAACTGAGGTTTATATGCATGCGAATAATCAGCAATCACTGTACAGATCTGCTGAGCCATTAATTCCAATATATTTCCAGTATGTCAAGGCTTAATGTCAGCAAGGAGATGCTTTACTATTGGGTGTCTGAAAACAGGACAAGTCAAAATGCTTTCCAGCAGAAACATTCGAGACTGTAAAGTAAAATGCCAATGTGAAAATCAAGTCTACACTGGTTCTTCCCTTCTATGTCATTCCAATTCCATTCCTCTTCTCTGGTATGCAACATCTCTCTGAAAGGGAATACAAATTTAAAATACATTATAAAACTGCGTGTAGACAAATATCTGTGATTGGCTTGATACTTGATCCCATGCTATTTGGTACCATGTCAATTGCCCTTAGAGCTCCAGAGTTAAAATATCACACACAATCAAGGTAAGTACAAAGATGCAGGATAGCTCAGGATCATTGTTAGAGGAGCAGATCTTGGACTGAGTGTTTGTACACAGTGTGATAATAAAGCTATTTAGAATTCTGTATAGTATTTCCAGCAAAATTAAGCAAAACCAGTGCAGTTTGTTCCTGAAAACGGAATGCCTCAGCTCATTTCTAGGTTAACAGACACTTCCATGTTACTACGCCTACTTTCTTCCCCTATCTTAGAGAGGTCTGAGGTCTCTCTACCATACCAAATAATCAAGGACCACTGAGCCCCACTTTTGGCCTCCATTTAAAATGAAGACATGTGGAAGGATGTACTGAAAAAAAAATTAAAATCTTTACTCCTGAACTGTAGAGTAATGGACTGCATTTCTGCTAGTAGTGTCTGACAAAGATCATCACATTCAGTCATCAGGTAGTCATGGAAGGGGTTTTACCCACTGAATCTTGACCTTATCCTTGTGAGATATACCTATGGAATGATGACATTTATACTGGCATGCATGGAAAGAAATAATGACACAGAACAGCAGGAAAACAGATTAACTGGTGACTTTTTGCCAATGCTACAAGCCTGGAAAGGCTACCTAGAGCAGCAACTGCCAAGAGATAGGCTGGAATGCATATGACAATCTAAGAATAGCAGCAACATTTGCTTTCCTTTCCAATCTCCCATCTCATCTCCAACACTTGTCCTTCTCCCCCATTCCCAAAACAGGAGCTTCTCAGTCCAAGCATGGTGGCAGAATTTAAGTTTTGCTTCCAGTGCTGAAACGCTTTGAATTGCTCTGCTGGCAAAGCAGATTTCTGTGGGACTGTCTGGTAACTGCAAGCCAAATGATGTTATCTCTTTTATTGCATTTGCCAAACTCAAAATGAAGGCAAAAAGAATTCTTTTTGAGAGGACTTATGGCAACAATATCACCACACTGAGTTTTGGTTGAGATATGACATTTTAAACTGTAGAAGGATTCTAAACCCTATAAAACAGTGTTAATAATGGAAACAATGAAGACTGTAATAATATGCCAATTCTCTTTGGAACTATTCTTAAGCAGACTTAGAGTTCAAACATAGTGACTCTGCTTGGTTAGGCTATTCCAGGCAGAGCACCTGTAAAGTATGTGACTTTCTGATGTCTGTTTCAAATTTACTTTTTTTTATAAGCAGACCAAGGTAGTGTCTGATTGAACTAAAATAGCAAGCAGAGCAGATTTTACTTATGTTTACACTTAAATTTCTGACAATTTGATCTCCTATAGCTCGTGGGCTTTTTAAAACTGCTTTACTTTGGAGGGCTGAGGTCAGGTAAGTTATCTGCAATCAGGAAATGATCATCTGAAATTGTAACGGGAAGCAACCTTTTAAGATTGTGTCTTCTGAGTTAATAAGAACTAAATCAAAGCATAAATATTATTTTCTTCTCCTTCAAAAACATATAAAAAGCATATATTTCTGCTGTCTGTTCCTGTAACGTTGTGTATCATCAACTGTACTATAGTAAAAAACAGTCTTCTACTTGAATTTTGGATGAAATTAAGCACCGAATGATATTTTTTTCATTTTACATAAAATAGGAAATTAATAACATTCTTCAAAAAAGTGCTATAATTGCAAATTTCAACAGCAAAAGTTGAAGAATGCCAGTTAATTTTACTCAATCATCCTTAACTTATTCCTGTGTACACGTATACAGTGTCATCTGCCTAGTCTCTTAAGTGAGATCTTGCCTAACACCTCCTAAGCACTTTGCTTCAATTAGTTTGTGAAAGGAATCCAGCAGAGTCAGGAAGCCATTGGGAAGAAGGAAGCCATTACTCCATCTCCTGGAGGACAGCACAGGACCAGTGTTGCCCTGAAACAGGTGGCTTTGGTTGAGGCAAAAAGGTTTTCTGACTCACAGTGTCTCTCCATAGGTCTCATTAGATTTAGTTTCCATTGTAAATTGCTTATTATAATCTAAGAGCTGCTTCTCTAAGGGAGGATCTGACATGAACAACATGTGCCCTCTTACAAAGTGAGGACATCTTAGAGCATCACTAGCTCACTTTTGAATATGTACGCAAATGTGAATGCAAATCTCTTCCAAACTGCTCCTTTGTTAACGGCACACAAATTCTCCTAGACATAGGCCCCAAGTGACAGAGTAATCAGGAGCCCTTTTTATGATATACACTTTCTTGAATCCGCTTGCTTGTGTGAAAAAGAAAACAATACTGCATGCTGAAAAATTTTAAATAACAATTCAGAAATTAGTATAGTTACTAAAAATACAGAGCCATGAAAAATACTAGATTCCATGATATTCTAGAATACATTTCCATCTCCCAATTGTACAGAGAATATAGAGAGCTCCCAGTAAGTAGATCCCAGCCTCTCCCATGTATTGATGCAGAGCTCCAGAATTAATCTAAAGGTTGGTTTTGGTAGACATATTGTAACATCCACAGTTCATCTCTATCCCTAGGCTATAGCTTTTACAGTTTTTGTTTGACACCTGCTTCTAACTTAATCTTTTAGTATCCAGCATATTTCCCATGTAACCATATACTCTGTTTATTTTTCCAAACATTTATCCAAATATTTTAAATTGCTTTCAGATTTTCAGTCTATACTTTCAGAGCTGGGATGTTGCTTTTCTTCCTGCTGAACTAAGAAATGCCAAGCAATTTTTTTTCTCCTTCTCTCCATTTTTCTGCTCCAGGCTAGAAATGGAAGCATAAAGTAAGTCTTTCTACAGACTCCTACCCTGAAATTTAGATCATGGACTCATAGAAGGGCTTGGGTTGGAAGAGTCCTTAGCATTCATCTAGTTCCACCGCCCTCCCCCACTCCTGCCATGGGCAGGAGGATGCTTTCCATTAGACCAGGTTTCCTAAAGCTCCATCCAACCTGGCCTTGAACACTTGCAGGGATGGGGCAACTTCTCTGGGCAACTTGTTCTAGTGCCTCACTGCTCACATAGGAAAAGAATTTCCTCTTTATATCTAATCTAAATCTCTTTCAGTTAAAAGCCATTACCCCTTGTGTTATCACTACACTCCCTGATTAAGAGACCCTCTCCAAATTTCCCCTTCTAAGTACCAGAAGGCTGTTATGTCTCCCTACAGCCTTCTCTTCTGCAGGCTGAACAAACCCAGCCCTCTCAGCCTGTCTTCATAGGAGAGGTACTACATCTCTCTGATCTTCCTCATGGTCCTGCTCTGGACCCACTACGACAGGTCCATGTCTTTTCTATGCTGGAAGCCCCAGAAGTGAATACAGTGCCTTTGGTAGTGTCTCACAAGAGTGGGGTAGCTGGGGAGAATCAACTCCTTCTGCCTACTCATTACACTTCTTTTGTTGCTGATAGGCCTTCCAGCTCTGATTTGTCTATTATGATTTAATAGGTTAAGTATTGCTTTCTGGATTTTCGATGACTAAGACCACCAGTGAAGAAAGAAAGAAAGAGCTTTTGAACCTTTTGTTCCATGCTAAGAAACCCAGCACTCCTCTAGCATAGGAAGTGCCTTTATTAGGAAATCCTCTGCACTCCTCAGCTGGTAACTGTCATTCCCTCTGAGTGCTTCTTTTCTCCAAGGAAAATAGGATGTTGCTACTGCTGAGCAGAGTTCCCATCCTATAGAGGTTGTGCTATAGACAAAGTGCCAGAAATGTGGTCCCAGGAACTCTCATGAGAACCTTCTCTTAACTAATTTGATTGCAATCTTGGAGTAAGTCTAATGTAGGGATCAAAACTGTTTGGAGTGTTGTATATATTTTCCCTCTTGTGCTTAGGAAGGCTGGAGCTTGAAAGATTGCAGCACAGCTTGCCACCATTGCAAACACTCCAGAAGCAGCTATAGGATCCCTAAATGAAAAAACAAACTGAGCATTCTCTAAAGCTCAAACTCATATACTTTGACAATTTATTCCATGCCATCAGTAGCCCTAAACATTCTTTTCTTTTTCTTAGAATAGTTCTTTTCATTTTTTCCTTACCTGTATCTAACAGAAAACACAATACAGATTTTTCCTAAGTAGCATCCAGTCTAGCCATTTTTGTCTAAAATCTGGCTGTAATTTATTTATTCCTCTCCCAAGGTCCGTTTCCTCCCTTTTCCCACTACTGCATTGTGCAAAAGATGATGTAACATGTCTATTCTTAACCTCAGCTATGTCTGTGACACAGTTCTTTTTTTCATGCTAAGGGACTTAGTTACGTATGTTTGCTTTTTCCAGACATAAGTCTATTTCTTTTCCTTCTTCTACTCATCAGTATTTTCTCAGAAATAAAGAATGTGACCTAAATGCCTTTTATTTTTATTTTTTTTGTCTTTACTGAACAGTTGCCACATTAAACTATCTACTACTATAGATGTTACAGTAAGCCTCAGGAGCTCACTGAAAAAACAGTCTCCACAGTGCATTTGTTTTGTAAAACTGTAGTTTGTTCTCTAGCAGGTCTGAACAGAAAGGAGAGACAAAGGGCAGGGACAGACAGTGGATTGAGCCCTGTGCAATTGGCTGCATTACCCCAGAAAAAGTTACTCGTTTTCTTTATTAACTCCAAACATGTCTTCATTTGAAAGGGAATTAGTTACTAAGAAAAGGCAAGCCAAGACAAAGGCAAGGTAAGGCAAGGCAAGAGAAATCTTCAGGAGGAAATTGTATGTTGGGGAATTTATCCTGGAGAATCTGAAGAGATATTACAGATACTGAATCTCAGAGTAGGTACACCAGTGCCTTTTTACACTAGAACAGTAGCATCTGAGTTTTAGTTTGCAGTTTCAGATGTGTATACTTAAAGTACGTCTATTCTGATGTAATGGGATTAATCTTTTCTTGGGAGGAGAGATGATCCATAAGGGATATAAAGCTCAGCTGAATTTTTCTTAAAAATACTGCATTCTTATAAATTGAAGTCTGCCTTCTAAAGCAGGGCTAATTTTGTCCAGTACTTGGTGGTAACAGAAGTTGTTTAGGAAATGATAATGGCTGCAAAGGAGCTGTGAAGTAGTCCTAATAGCACCTTTGCCAGTAAAGTAAATTGGACTCATACTCTACTTGAGGTTTCCATATAAAGGCTCTGTGCACTAGTCGAGGCTATAGATCTTGCCTTTCCTGCCAAAATTAACAAACCAAAATCATCAGCTGACCTTAAAAAGGGTACACAGCTAGAAACCAGGTAGGAAGTTGATGGAGTAGGTTTCTGGTGTTCTCAAAAATCCCTTCTGTTTCTTGAGTAACAGAAGAAAAAAAGTCAATATCTACTGCAAATGAAAACCTGTTCTATGTGAGTGGAGAGAGAAGAGGTGATATCATTTGTCATAAAGAGATCACTGTACAAATTTGATGGTGATTTTCTTTGCAGCAAAAGAGGGTCAGGATGACTTTACAGTTACCTAAAAAGAGCAGTATAATAACATTGTCATTACAGAATATGCACTAAGCTATGTACGTGAAATTTGTGACCTCATAATACTCTAAGAATAGAAGGAAGGCATCCTTCTTTATCATCAGTTTAGCAATGCTAGAAGTATAGGCAGTCACTATGAGGAATGGAATGAAGATGCCCTTATGTAAGAAGAGCAGATAGAGCTGCAAAGTGACAAGTTGAATCCTATTGCATGAAATGAATTCCCTTAGAAAAAGAGAATTGCAAAAAGAGCTGGAAGAGGGATGGGAGAGAGAAAGTAACAGTTCATGTCAAAGACACTGCAGCCACAGAGAACTCCAAGCACTGTGCTATGAACTTTTGTGGACTGCAGTTCTGGTTAATGAAACTAAAGAAGGCATTTTTTGTTACAGGCTTAATCTTACATGCATATTGCAAACAGCTTCTTAAACCACTGATGAGATGGAGTAGGAAGAAATCTGTTGTTGCCAAGAGTGACTTCAACTCAAGGGGTCTTTACTGGACATGTTTAGTAGCCAAGAACAGAGAGCATGACATAACTTGGTGTTTGGACACAATTCCTACTGGCAGAGATGCAGCAATGACTTACCTAAAAAAACATGTTGGTGATCAGTGATTTCAGTTACAAGAACAGCATCTACCTATTATTAGCATATCTGAACACCGAAGCTGTCTGTTTTACCAAATTTGAAGCAGCTGATGATAACTGGTGAAGCAAAGTGGAATATTTTAACAAAAGCCAGCAGCTATTGGGTGTCCCATAAACCACAGTTCCAAAGACATGAAAAAAAGGTTATTCTGCGTAGGAGACCAACCTAGTAAAAAAGGAGATGCTGATCCTCTGCTGAAACAGAAGGAAAGCTTATATCAAGAGGAATGGATTACAGGTACATGTACATATAGATGGCTCTGGGAAAAACATGAATTGGAGTGCAGAAATGGCCAAGAGACATTTATGTGCTGTATGTGGAGGGAAGCATGAGGATGTATGTATCTCAGATACTGATGCTGCTGTAATAGCAAGTTTACTGTGTGCAGCAAAGACAGATGTAAAGGAGCATCTGTTGAAATTAGATATTTTCAAATCAACAGGCAAATATAACTGATACCCAAGAGCCCTAAGAAAACCAACTGGGAGCTTTTAGATCAGCTCATGATATTTAACAAGTCCTGGGAAACTGAAGAAATTCCAAATGACTGGATAATTACAAATATGGTTCCAGCATTTAAACGGGATAAAATGAATAATCCTGTAAAGTACAAATAAGTTAGCCTGACTTATAAGAAAGATTAAGCAAGGAAGTGTAAAGATATTCATAGTATGTGAAAATAAAGATAAAACTGGAATTTAAATAAGTCAACCTTGTTCATAGGCAAGTCTTGTACGAAATAAACGTGAGGTCTGTACTGACAGCAATACAACTCTAGTTTTCAACAGGAATGGTGCTGACATGGTATATTTAGAAGGTAGCGCATTCTGATTTTTACAGTAAATACTTCAATTATTACTATATTACATTTTCAGTATTGTATTATACACTATCAGAAGGACAAAAATCAAATAACTTGAAAGCTGTTGACAGAGCTCAACATATAATTTTCAGAGCACATATATGAATGAGAAAAAATTACTAATAAGAAGTTTCTGAACCAGTGCTAGTATTATAATCTTATCAAATATATAACAAATATTTATAACAGTGAATAAAAACAATAAAAATTAAAATAATAATAAAAACGTAGAGACAGTAACCAAATAGATTATTTTCTGAAATTGTTAAAATTCAACTAGATGTGTTCAGTGCAATTGAACAAAAAGCATTAGCATGTTTGGGGAACATATCATGTGAGGTATGCAAGAGGGTGCATTCCTTTCAGAGTGGAAACAAATGACACAAAGAAGTCAGATGCATGGGACTGTCACAGGGAAGACTGTCACTGCTCAGTTCACCTTGTTTAAACAAACCAGAATGGAAGCAGTTTATTGATTTGTTAATGACACATAATTCATTTGTCATTAGTGTATATTTGAGATCAGCGTCAGCTACGCAACACTGATCACCAGACCCTCCTGTGGAGATGTGGGTACTCCAGCTGTGTCTGCACTCCTGTTGCTGCCTGCATCCCACTAAGGAAGGCTGTGGGTGCCTCCCACAGCACCACATGCATCACAGGGAGGGTGGATCAGTGGCTGGGTGCGGGCTGCTCCTGCATTCCACAGGCTTGTCCCAGGCAGGCCTGGGGATGTCATGGGATAACGGAGGGCAGTGCCCAACTGTTGTCACTGCTCCTTGCCCTTCTCCTCTGACCGCATTATGGGCTTTCATGCTTCCTTTATACTGCTTCTCAAGCTGATCCCTACTTTGCTGCAAAAGCCTTTTTGTAATTCCCTGGATATTGTTGAACTGGCTTGTTTTCATCTTACCTTTTAACATGATAGGTTTAGGGCAAACAATTAGTTTGGAGTGCCTTTTGCAGACAGTGTTACCCTCCCCTCCCTACTTTACCAGGCACTGTTGCCTGGCCATTTTGTCCAGGGTTTTACCAGAGAAACCAAGACTGCCATAAAAGTGGTCTAGAATTATGGAAGACTTCTGTGAGCTGAGGCAGAACATCAGCACGTGTGGTATTAAACACTGAGAGATTCCAAGGGTGATAGTGGATGGGCCTTTGGTTTGGATTCTTAAGGCAAAATAATAGTAATGTTTTAAAGGACATGGTTTGTTTTCTGCCTGCATCAGGTGAAGTCAGAGCTGAGACAGCTGGTTAAGATGGCCCTTTCCCACCTCTGGAGTTGTGGCTTTATAGCCCAGTGATACTTACTACTTAATCCTTTGGTTCAGAAAGTTAGAAGTAGTTGCATAAGATGAGAATTTTTATCAGATAGGTTTACCTTTCTCTATAGCATCAGACATTGGTCACAGAGTGCTACCCGTATAACTGAGGACAGTTAAAAAATTGTGAGAAAAACAGATTGGTCTCAGTGGTGACCACAGAAGCCTCCCAGGTGCCTTGCTGAAGTATGCTGAACAAAATCTGCATTGATCACTGGTTCTCTCTTTTGGAAAGAGGGCTTTTTTTCCGTTTGGTTTTTGTTTGCATGTGTTTATTTGTTTGTTTGTTTCCCTGAAAACAAGGTTTCCCTTCCTTCTGTGACTCTGACTTGCTTATACCATTTATACGGAGCTCAGCTATTTTGCCACCAATTAAGTAAGACTAATCTCTTCAGTTTTCAGTTGACATTTACAGAAGTTTTCCCATAGACAGTAGTGCATTTGGATCTAGATTAAATTTAGGAAATCTTAGAGTTCTTCTTGGTACTAACTTTTATGAAAAATTCTATGAAAGCATCAGTAAGTCTTAAAATCAGAAAACAATTTAATAGCTTAAGTGAAAAAGTAGTCAATGTTTCTGATGTCTGAAAATAATTTTAAAAAAATGTTGGGAAGCCTGGATTCTAAATCAGAAAAAGAAATTTCTGTTTCACTTACATGAGCACAGATGGTCAAAGCAAGTGCTACTTTGTAAGGAAAACTTTGCCAGAAAAAATAGTGATAAAGCTTTGTTTACACTATGATAGCACTTTTTTTTTTCAGTTCTGCAAAAGCTTGTCCTTATTTGAGATTTAACCAACAACCCATTAGAAAAAAACGAGTTTTTGAACAGTCTTAAAATCATTGGACAAAAATGGCACTATTAGTTATTAGCTCTTTAATATTGTTCTGTATGCAAGGATTGGCCAGGGAAAAATCTAGAAGAAGCAAGAGATCTTAGCAGCAGTAAGATTATAGCAATTTGTGATATGGAGAGCAATTGCCATAAACAGCAGGCAACAAAGAACAGGATATGCTAACTAAACAGCAAGACAAACACAGTATCTGAAACTAGAAAAAAGAACAAAGGAAAAAAAAAAGGAAGAATTGAGCTTTTACAAGTCAATAAGAAAAGATGGAACTAATTTGAATAAAAATCTGAATTTTAGTCATAAATGTTCAGCTGAGTTTAAATATTTCTTATCTTACAATGTTTATTTTAACTTTTAAATATTTCTCTGGAGAAAAAAAAAGCTTGTATGCAAACAATTTTTTATTAGCTAACACTACTAATGCTATTACATATGTAGTCTATGGGAGCCTACTAATTTGAGAATATTTAATCTTAGCAAATAGAGATTTAGAACCATTGATGAAACCTTTCATGTCAGAGGTGTTGTATGTTACATCCAAAAAGCAGGAATGAGCAGTTCACAGGGCATTTAGAGTTGTAGAATCATAGAATGACCAAGGTTGGAAAAGAACTCCAAGATCATCTAATGCACCCATCCACCTACCACCAATATTTCCCCACTAAACCATGCCGCTTAGTACAACATCTATTTCCTACTAACCTACCTTTCACTGTAAACCCTGAGGGTTTGCCCTTCCATGTTTGAAATTCAAGTTTAAAATCCTTCCTCTTATCTTTTGCTCAACCAGTCATCAGTACACTATCACATTCTTCATTAATTACATTAAAATAATTTTAAATTGCTATGCTTTCATATTTACTTAACATTTTTCTCGTTCTTTAGGTTTCCATATTCTCTTTGTCTCTTTCTAGAGGGATAGCTTCTTACCTGAAGTAAGTTTCCACACTTGTGGTTTTGGCACGTCTTGGAGGATAACATGCAAAACCTTCTGATTTTCAATACTTTTCCTTAATTTTAAGAACTCAGTCAGTTATGCTGTAAGCACCACTATAAACCGTGAGCAGCCCAGATAACATTCTACTCTCTGTAAATATTACTCGTTGGCGCTAGTGACAGCTTTATAGGTTCTTTCTATGCAATGTACAGAGAAAAAAAATTAGAACTGCACCTACACTGTCTTGCTCATGTGGAGTCTCCACATTGAGTGGAACATCTTAGTTGATATTTGCATCAATGAAACTTGGTGATGTTGGTGGTAGGCTGCTGGCATCCATTCCGGCTGCCCAGGTAATCTCACAGCCACTTAATAAATATTTCAGATGCGTTTTCTCCCTCTGTAATGCACTCTGTTTCAATTTGTGTAACTACATCTCTACCGTTCAAATTAAACCAAAGTCAATGAAATTCAGCAACCTCGAGTTCCCACTCTTCATAATCTGAAGAGAATTTCCATCTGTGGTTTATGTTGAGGACATGGGTGAGGCTTAGACTCCCGGCTACCACTCGGGTCACTCGTACAAAGGGGAACCGGGAAGTCAAGCCATTCTTGACCAAACCTCTGATAAAAGGCAGAGTTGTATAGGCAGCAACATTTCACCTTCCCACCCAGGTATTGGTCACAATTCTGTGTCAGAGAGAGAAGTATTCCAGGCAGGATTACATCATCCCACAGAAATTAGACGGCCAGGAATAGGTCCAAAACATCTGGCTATCCTCAATAGTATTCCCAAGGTCATAAAAGAGTTCACTAGCTGTAGCAGTGCAATAGGCAGGATATGCATTGTCTGGCACACGGCACATACGGCTGCATGAATCACAGTGATACTCAATCATACTCTACGTCTCTGTTAATCATCACGAAAGATTAATTACACTGTAATAGGTTACACTGGCTGAGTACCTGACACCTGCTTCTGGAACCAGGGTGATTTCAGCAAAGTCAGTGCACCTTTATTTCAATATAAACCTCTCCAACTACATGTGCTCTTCACTTTTAAGTGCTTTAGTTAAAATATTCCTGGCAGATACCTGTTTAACCTATCCTTAATAGCCCCTAACAATGTAGACAAGTATTACACAACATGTTTAGGCAATCTATCTTGGTATTTCACTGTCTTTACAAAGTTTTTCCTAATGTCTAGCCTAAGTATCCTTGCTGTGGCTTAAGCCAACTATTTCTTACACTACCCACTACTGATATATCACCTTCAACTGTGTGGTGGCTTTTAAATATTTGAAGAGTGTAATCATGTCTCCCATCAATCTTCTCTCCTCCAGACCAAATAGTTGCAATATTTACATCTTTCATCATCCATTATATTTTCTAGGCTCTGACTATTCTGTGTTCTCTTTCAAACTGACCTATACCCATCTTAAAGTACAGTACTATAACTGGAGACAGTTCTTCTGCTAATGTGGTGTTAATGTTAAATTCACCAGAATTTTTTTGTATGTCTTACAAAAGACGCTTAATGCAGTCCAGTATTTGGCTTGCCTTCTTTGCTACATGCTGTGATGCTGTGATGTAGCTACGATCCGCTACTACCTTAGGATCCTTCCTGGCAAACAGTTGTTTCCTATCTTGTGCTTATGTAGCTGATAATTCCTGGCTAAATATAGAGCTCTTAAACCGTCTTTATTGAATCACATTCTCTTTGTCTCTTAAATCCTCTCCAATCTGTTGTCTGCAAATGTAATAAAGGTATTTTTTCTTCAATCATTCGTGCCACTAATGAAAATGCTGACCACAGCCAGAAACACTGTATAGTCCCGAACACAGGACAAAACTTCCTCCTTTATTTAAGTGGGTTTACAGTCAGCTTCTGTTACTGTCTATCTAGAGTAAAGCAATTGTGTAGGTAGGAAGCATATTGTCTGAATTGACTATACTATTAAGCAGTAAACCATATATACTCTCCTAGGCAGAATTTTATTTTGTACTTTCTTAGCTCTTGAGTTACATCTTAGCATCATGATCTCTGAACTAAAACTTACAATTCTTAGATACATTAACAAGATTTGTGTGCCATATTAGCTGGAAAGTTTTTCCTGTGGGCATTTTTGAGATATTCAAATTTCATATTTTCAAATTTAAAAAAATCCAAGACCAAAGGGATTTCAGGTAGGAGCTTTAGGAAAAATGGATTTATAACTTTTTAAGAGCAGCTGTAAGAAAACTTAAGAAAAAAAAATTTGGAACTGACCATTTCATTAGATATACATTCTCCTTTGTCTTTTGTTTAAATAATGCCCACAGTGTTTTTTGATCTCCTAGTTTCATCTCTTTCTAGATGAATATACGTTTTCATCCCTTGAATTATTTGAAACAAAATGTCCTAACATAGGTTTTTTCCTACATTTATGTACTGCACCACATCATGGAACCTTTCCAGTCATTCTGGTCCTTCACTGCTTCCTCTTCCAGCCTGTCAGTGAGTCAGAATTTGATCTAAATAATAATAACAGGAATCTTTGTCTCACAATACTATTACAAATTTGCTTAGCTCATAGTAACAGAGACAATTGCACTTGTGAGATGCTGACACTCTCAAGAGGATAAATGCAGCTCTGAAGCAACAAAACAGCCACAAAAAGTACAAATCAAACTAGCAGAGGATAATCCTAAAGCATAATCAGCAGCTCAGACTACAGCAACAGCAACCTTAATGATAAAACAGGATGGTAAATGCTTCAAATTCAAGTTTATGTCCTAGAAGACCAGACATCGAAGGTTTTCATGCTACTGAAAGAAAAGTTTTACCATGATCTGATAAGCAAATAGGATAGGTAGCTTGCAGTTCAGAATGTGGATGTCAGCCAAATCATGATAAGAAGACAAAAGAGACATATGATACTCAGCAGTACATGAAAGCATAACCAGAGCTTTTCTCTAGCAGATGAATTTGATACTGAAAGAGTCAGAAAAGAAAGGAAGTTGTTAAATAGGTAATGACTTCTTCCACTCTTCACAACTTGACAAGGAATCCATAATGAGATGAACCACACAGGAGTGCAAAGAACCCTGGAGCTGACTACAGATATATTTTATTGGCCTCAAGCAGCATGAGAAAGGAATGTCAGGCAAGTGAGGACTTTTGTCAGAAGAAAAGCTGAAAGTAAGGAGCCTGCCAAGCCACTTCCACAAGAGAAAGGAAAAGTGAAATTGCTGAAGGATTTTCATACCGGTGCAATAATCACAGAGATGATAGCTAGCATTCAAAAATGACAGCAAATTCTTTTCCTGATTAAAATTTGCAACCTTAGATGGAGAATTTGGGGAAATCAATATTCAAAATTAGGAAAAAAGCATAGAGAGACATGAATAGGGGATATTTTTTGAAACATATACCTCTGTGAAGCTTCCTGTGAATTAACTGGTTCCTACCACAAAATCCAAGACAATCAGTACAGACAAACATGTTGGTTACCAGAAAAGAGTGACTGCTTAATGTAAATCATGTGAGGAACTTTGAGCTCTCTTCAGACTACCTCCTGCACCTACAATGGAGTGGAGAACACAACTGGAATTTAAATTCAGGAGAGTTTTAGTTGCCAACCAGGGCTACCAGATCTTAAATTTCAGACTGAAATGTTCTCCAGAAACTGAAATACAGGAACAGGTGTTCTAAGATTTTATCCCATACACGAAAAGCTATTTAAGAGCTTTGCATTGCCTTCATTTCTAGGAAAATTCTCAATTCATCATACTATTCTGCAGCATAGTCTGTGAAGACTTGGAGGTAGGGTAGAGTCTCCATCTCAGTTGCAGAAAGAAACACAGTATATTCAATAAGCAGAGAAACAGAACAGAAATCAAAGAGCAACTCTTGAAGGTAATATTTTTTGGGAATTCCTAGGTTTATAAGACATCAGCTTTACATCAAAGTGTCAGTAAATAAGAGTCAAGAACACAAACTAAGAGAGAAACCAGAAGAGTATTGCTTTATGAAGTCATACAGTGCTCAAGACTCATACTCAATTCCTACACCATAATTTACAGCGGAATTGATATTTAACACAAATGCTGGCCCAGCTTATTTTCTTCCTTTGCATTCTGTGATTTCTTGATAGCCACAAACTTCAAAGGGAAAATATAATTTGGTTTCTTTATTACTGATGATGTCTCCCTTCCAAGACATCACTGAACCTAAGAATTTCTGCCTCAAGGCAAATTACATTTAGTCTTTAGCAGAAAATATCTATGCCAAATGGGGCAGTGTTTTTAAATAATAGGAAGTCAACAGAAAGACTATTTGACTTATACAGAAGAGTTTTGAATAGATAAAGTATTGTCTTCCTATACACATTTATGTGCAATTCATGTTGTGTTTCCATTCTTTGTTTATAATTCTATGACTGATCTCAGTTAATGCTGTCATCATGAAGACCATTTATTCAGGCTTATGTGGAGTTTAATGTTGCCTGCTAAGTTCCTTTCCTTATTTTTTTATACTTTACCATGAAATATACTCCATAAAACTTTATGTCTCTAGAGAGATACAAAAGCAAAAAATACACTGACTCTTCTAAAACAATTACAATCCAAGGTAGTACTGAAACCTTTAAAAATGGTGTTTTTCTTAATGAGTTCATATATATCGAAGTTTGCTTATTTTTTTTTCTTAGTATCATTTCTGGGGCTGAAATGCACTGTGACTAGTTATATTCCTCTATCTAGGTCATATCAATTTCAGTAAGAGATTTATAGAAAAATAATTAAGCAAGATTAAACTTGTGTAGTTCACAAGCTACATGGAGGAATCCAAAAATATTTGACCTTTTCCAGGTCAAATTCACTACATAGCTGCTATCCTAAAAAAAAAAAAAGAATATCTGTGTTGCCTATTATACTAGTGTATTTCTATCCACTACTTTTTCTTGAATTCAAGGTTATCTAAGTTCTCCATGAAATTTCACTATAAACCTTGAATTTTCTTCCATCTTGATAATAGATCTCACAAACAACAGAACTCTCCAACCAAACCCCATAAGACATGTAATAAAATCATATGAGTTGGCAACACTCATGATGCATCCCATAACCTCTAGATAAACAGATGTAGATACTGTAATTAAATTGATTGGGAAGTTTATTTCCCAACGCATCATTCTGGGAAAGAAAATTAAAAACAGACCCCTTGAAATTAAATTGATTTTTAAAACAACACAAAATACTATAAAGCTTTCTCCCTCTGAGGTTTTACTAATAGTACTTTCCTACACTGAAAATATTTTCCTATCCCTTGTAACAATATGAAATGTTCACTTTATCAATGGTAGAGAGAAATGGCTCTTCCAAAGAGTAAAAGGTGACACTGAGTGCAAAGAGAGACCTATCTAATTTACCAGTGGAAATTTTCCTATAAAAGAAGGGAAACAAATTTGTTCCTTAATCAGTGTCAGTTCCACAAATTTTAGATGTAACTCAGAGCAATCAATGGTTAAAAGACCATAGCTTTTTAAGAAAAGAAATTTAAAGTAACAATCAAGAGCTGGAATGGAAGAGAACCAGAGGAAGTCAGAGATACACTGTTGAAGCCACTGGAGTGATTTACTGAAACCAGATGTGCTATTGAGATTATCTTCACTGGGATCTGGACCCCATACATTTTTAGGAATAGCCAATAATCCAAAGACAAGCTATTACAGCAATCTGCATCATCGAGTAATTGGAACATTCTTTTACTTGGCTCTCCCAGTAGATCAGCTATATTAAGTCAAATGTTGTCAACCTAAAAAAAAATGCTTTTAGCTTACTTCTTTTGTGCCTTTTTTTTTTTTTTTTTTTTTTTTGGTATCATGGAGATTCTATGAAAAGAGAAGAAATCAAAATCTCAAACGCCATGAAAATATTAATTACAACATACGTAGCAGAAAGGCTCATCTCTTGCCAATAAAGAAAATCAAGAAAATCAAAGAAGGGTGAAAAAAATTATAGAGAGTTTATTTCCTCCATGGTATCTACAACTGAATAGAGAAATTGTAGCTGCCATTCAGAGTCTCCTTTTAACCAGATTTTTCATCCATTTCTCCCACACTGTGTTCTGCTTGCACAATGTGAGTCTCCAACACTGGCAGAATTTTTTGTGCTTGTGGTTATGTGGTTGCCACACCTAAGGAAAAGAAACATATAAAAAATTTCCTGGATCCATACCAACAACTTATCTTTCAAGAATGCCTGGAAATAGTAATTAAGAGTAGACCAGAAAAGAACTTTTCATCAAAACAAGTCTGACTTTCATAGCTTCAAATAAAAAGCCTGCAGGAGACCACTCTCTCTTCTTTCCAGTAACAGTAAAAGAGCAAATGCTTAAATGTCCGTGGTTGCATGGAAAAAAAAAAAAAAAAAAAAAAGATATAATGAAAGCCTTGGCCCAAACTGAACTGAAGGAAAACACTAAGGCTACGAATTAGTGAAGCTGTTTGTATTAATCTGTCAGAAGGAGCCAAAAGGCAGAACATAAAGAAACTGAAGAGCCATCAAAACAATCTCTGACAGTGTGAACTTGGAAGAACATACAAGTAGGAAATACGAGTTTCTTGGGTAGAGACATAGATAGGAAGTTAGGTTACGAAAGTGACACAGAAGTTCCCTTAGGTGTCTTATTCCTGCTGTTATCTAGAAAATAGTTTTATGTATGGGATTTGATAACCTATAGAATCATAGAATCATTGAATTAGCTAGGTTGGAAAAGACCTACAAGATCACCTAGTCCAACCATCCACCTACCACCAATAACCCCACTAAACCACGTCTCTCAACGCTATATCTAAACGTTTCTTGAACACCTCCAGGGACGGTGACTCAACCACCTCCCTGGGCAGCCCATTCCAGCGCCTGACCATTCTTTCAGAAAAGTAGTGTTTCCTAATGTCCAGCCTAAATCTCCCCTGGCGCAACTTGAAGCCATTCCCTCTCATCCTGTCACTAATTACAAGAGAGAAGAGGCCGACCCCCAGCTCACTACAACCTCCATTCAGGTAGTTAAAGAGAGTGATAAGGTCCCCCCTGAGCCTCCTCTGCTCCAGACTGAAATCAAATTATCACATCAAATAAATAATCTTTTATATAATTTTCTTCATAGAAACAAAAAACAAAGCCCCAAATATTGGCCAGTTTCTTGGGTGAAGTAAATGATACTGTAATATAATTCTCTCAGAGGTTTGCTTTAGATTTCCATTTCTGATTCCACAACCAAATGTAATAGTCCAGTCTCGAAGTAATGCTTTGACTAGTTGCATGACTCCTGATATTGTCCTTCTGCCATTGTTCAAAATGTGAAGAAGTGGAGCCAGTGTATTCTTCTCCACTTCTTTGCTTCAACTCTCAATGAGAAGGCAAGGAACAGTTTTGAAACAGAAGTTGCATGCAATGAAGTGAAAGAAGACAAAATGCAACTTGTACAAAGGAGGTAGTTACAGAAATGGTGTCTCTGCATATCTGTTGTTAAAGAAGGAAAGGATTGAATTTTAAATTCAAAAAGTCTTTCCTTCTGTTCTAGAATATTATGAACAGTTAAGGCTTTTCTGGTCCCATGAAATTCATGAAGCTCTTATATTGTTCAATTGCTCAAGATCAAGAAGTCAGTGATTGACAAAACTCATAATTTGGACACTATTTATCAGGATGATAAGTTGCATGTCCAGCCATCTCGCTGGAGTTCACTCTCTTTGTGTCTAGCACTTTATCTTGTCCATGAAAAACCTTCAACTTCCCCTAGGCAAGTGTTATCCATACATAGATGGCGGTACTTTGAATCCATCACTATAAGCATGTTTGGTGCTTTTCCCATAAGAAATTCTTGAAGAATGCCAGCCAATTCAAGTTTAACAGTGCACCAGTGATAATTGTCTTTGCCCACTGCATGCATCCAATTTGCAGTAATTTCTTGCAGGTATTTCACTAGTGTGTGAGATGTCATTCTTATAAAAGGCTGTCAAAAACCTTATTAAATAACATTTTGTTATACTCCTCCCACACACCACCTTCTTTAGATGCTACAGAAATGTACGAGTCAAAGGATCATCTATTTTGATGGCTTGCCAGCAATAGAGCTATATGAGCTGTTTATCTCAATCTTGTATGATCACCTCAGCATTCACAAGTCAGCTGTACCAACAGCAACACCCTTCTGGGTAGTGAAGTTCAGATGATCAATCAGACTCTCCTTGTCCTATTGCTAAAGTCTTATACTTGCCATCCTCAGTTCTCAGGATCTAGTCCATCTTTTTCTAATTGCTAAGAAATTTAAGAACTGCTGTATCTTTGTCTCTTGACACCTGGAAATCACTTGACCAAAATTCACACTGACTAAATTGAATGAGAACAAGAACTGAATCCTAAGAGAATTATTACATGCACCAGTCATCAGCACTATTAGTGACTTATTATTTAGTACAGTTAATTGGGCTTTGTATAATTGAACAATATAACAACTTACTATGGGCATGTAACAGACCATTCTGTTATATGCCATTATTGTAGAAAGCAAAATTAAAAAAAAAAAAAAAGAAGAAGAAGAAAATGATTTTGGAATGGTGAAAGTTTCTTGTAAAATTCAACTCAAAAGTTTGTTTTGTTTAAAGAACTGAGGCCCATTAATTAATTATTATTATTATAGGTATTAAAAAGAGATTGTTATTCTGTAGGACTCTAAGTAAGAATATTGTGGTGCAATACAATAACGGAAGAAGATCTGTGGGAGGAAATAATCATTTCAACTTGTATTTAAGTTGGTAGTAATAGGCCCATGAGATAATATTTCCCACTTCAGTGGTAATTAGAAATTCCTGATCAAAGACAAGTCTTTACTACAAAAATGTGATTGCTTGCATCTCATCTAAGATGACAGACAGTTGATTTTATTAAGTTCTTTTGTGCTTTTGATCAAATGACAAATTAAAGTAGAATCTAGTTTTAATAATTGTAGGTTCCCACAGATCTTATATTTTGATATGCTGTGAAAATTATCCTTTGAAGCTAAGTTAATTAAACTCACTGCTCAGTAAGCATTCAGGCAACATTTTCTTCCAACTTGTTCATACTTGTGATCAGGGTTAAAATGTAGATTCATGTGCTGATTATTCTTTCAAACGTATTGGTGAACTTAGAATTTTCCTTCTTTCTGTGTGCATATGTGAAAAGTTGATACAAACCCTGTTCATACCATAAACTTCCTCTAAGTCTTGCTCTTAAGTAAGGTTTTTTTGCTGTTCAACTGAGTTTGCTATTGAAATCAGTCTAATCCATCATTTCATTTGGTAAATGCCACTAGTAACTCCACACAGCTCTTATGTTTTTTTGTCTCAATCTATCTGGTAAAATTCTAAATGATAGTATCAACCCAAAATGGAAGCCAGCTTTCCTATGATCCCACTCTTTGCATATCTTCAAATGTAACTGACTAATCAGCTCTAGAACAAAGGTAAGAAATCATTTTCCACATTTTGAAAGTAAGATTCTCCTGAATTTATCTCTTCCAAACTGTCTACTGATTAATTTTTCTTGAGCCAGAGGTGAAGATGTCAGCAGCTGAAGAATTGCTCTTGCTGGAGCCCTCCTCCTCAATGACAGATGAGCCAAGCAGGATTCAGACACACCTCTTCTGTAACTTATGCCATTTTAGACTAACTCCAGAAGCGCGCAGGTTTCCACTCTATCCTACATCATAGATACCAGCTCCATGACCCTTAAAGCAGTATTGTTAAGAAAGCTGAACTGGTTAAAAATCACAAAGTTATAATCTAGCAGCTAGCCCACCTAAACTGAAAATCTAATTCACATCTTAATTTAGGCAGCTGGTAAAAAAGTCATCCTAAAGGAAATGCCTCTATTTCCTGCTCAGGCAATAGAGATGAAAAGAGCACCTGAAGGAAAAAAAATGCCCTACAACTCTGATTAAGCATATAAGTACATTTATAAAATAACACTAGTTTCTCACTTCAGCAATCTCTTTTTTTAAAAAATGGCAGAAATTCAGAAATATATATATGTGAGAAGTGAAATTGTTTTTCTTTAATTTGAGGAAATTTGTCCTCCAGTAGTTACCTTAGGCTACTAAAGATGTCCTAAAGCATAGAATGCATCAAAGGGGAGCTTCTGCTATGGGTATTTGAGGAATAGTTTCTAAAAATAGAACATACTTTCACACAACGTGAGTGTTGTCCAAAACTCATTTCATTTTCATTCTGGCCACAAGAATATCAAAATAAGTTTTTCAAGTATAGAATGCATAATTTTGCTTATATATCATCACCTCATGTGACTATTGATTTTTTCTATTATGCAGGCTTGGTTTCTTTTTTTTTATTTTTATGCAGCAATTCAGCTATGATATTGAATTATATGATAGCACATCAGAAAATTCCTGCAGCCTAATTTTCTGTCTCTATAGCAATGTTTTTTTTATCTTCTCCAGTTCTATTTCTGCCAAGTAAGAAAGTAGGCACTCAAAAAATAAAAAACAACCTGTCTTCCACCATCAAGTACTCAGAAATCAGACCTTAACTGAAGGAATAGTCACAGAATTTTTTTTTAATGACCTTAAAAAATTCCATAATGTGTGAAATTTGAATGTACCAGAACCCAAACACGACTCTGAACCCAGACATTCAGATTTAACAAAGCCAAGTACTTGTTTCTCTCTGCAGGCTAAAGCACTGTTTAGTGCCAACTATTCTTAAGTATATTCTTCTGCATTTTAAAGTGGAAACTATAAGCCTTCTTCTCTCTGCCCCCCACATATACAACAAGTAATCCACTTTTGCTAAAATTTTTGCTAAAATTAAAAAATATACAAATCTTAATTTTATAATGAAAAAAAATCTTATATGGCAAAATAGTCTTCCCATTACAATTTCAAAGACATTTGCAACTGGCTAGATGGTTGTGGATTTTTTGATGACTTACAAACATAATTGATCAGAAAGTAATACAATTGTCCCATACATACAGACTCCTCATCAAAACCTTGGTTTTTATTTCAAGCTTGTAGCACATAAATTAGAAAACAGATTTTTTTAGGAGATACTTATTCATTTTGCAGAACCATTTTAGCATTGTATCTCATTGTCACTCAAATTCTTATCTGACAAGAGCCCTATGTAATATCTTTATCAATTAACCAATGGGCAGCTGAGGCACAGTGTGATTTCCCCCGGGTGGCACAAGAAACCCTAAGGCACAATACAGGTCTGAATTGTGGTCTAACATAGATTTCCTGGGCTATTCCTGGCCTGTCCTCTGCCTGGACAAATGACATCCATATATTCCTTGAAATTTACATATACAAACATGTATCAGACTTATTTTGTGAGGATGTACTATCTGCTCATAAGAATTCTTAGTGATCCAAGCATCTCTTGGAAGTAGTTCCAAGGAGCAACTTCTGTACCTTTCTTTGTACACCCAGAGCAGAGTTTTGAAGTAGGTTTCTGAACTCATGCATTCTAATAAAAGTTTTTATATCCTCAAGAGCGTGGTGGAAAGAAATAGTTTATTAAACAGAGGAGCACTTCTGTGAAAGCAGAATTATCAATGCAGAGCTGACAAGGAAAATATGTAAGATTGCAAAAATGTTATGTCTCCTATTTATTTCCATGGTAACTACAACAGATACAAAGAGCACAATAACACCACTTGATAGAGAAAATTCTCAGCTACAAAACACTATTTTTCAGCATAGTCACCACCACTAGCTATTCAATTTCACCAGCAATCAACAAGAGCCTGCATGCCACGCTCATAAAAATCTGTACCAGTGGAGGTGACCCACTGTTACCACTGCTGAAACACACTGCCCACCGCCTCACTGTGCTCACATCCCCTGTTTGGTCTCCATAAGCATTCAGCAAACATTGATGAATGTCAAGGGGTGCAATTTTTTCTGCATGAAAGAATTAAATACCAAACCTTTGCTTCATACACACTTCCATGTCAGATGCCATTTTGTCAGACTGCCCCTCTGTTCTCACATGGCAACAAGATGCAATGAAATATTGGTGGGAGGGCTCAATTTCTACTGCCATCACACCAAAATCCACCTCTGACGTCACTGGCCGACATCATAAAATAGGAGGCATTACATTCAGAGTAGCCCTCATATGTTTCTTAGTCAAATTTTTCAAAGAAAACTACAGCCACATAAACAGTTTTGTCCATTAAACAAAAATTTACTATACACTGTAGGAATTTGTTATTTTACTCTTATTATTATTGAAGTTGTGTTTATTTCTTTAATGAAGTTCTCCTTAATTAATACAGATTTTACTTGCATTTGAAAAACTAGATCCAAAGTATTCAAAATTCACAATGTCAAAATAAGACAGGTCTCTAGTTTTTTGTTGTTTTGTTTGTTTGCTTGTTTGTTTCCTGCATTTCTTTCCTTGAAGAAAAGTATCACAAAATCCTTCCTCCAGTCTTGCATAACGCCAACCTTTTTTCATGATTTCACAGAGGAAATCATTAATGACTCCATAGTTACGGGTTTCACCTGCTGCAAAAATACCAGTGAGTAAGCTCCTAAGGCAATAAGAAGTAGACAGCATGCATTTTTCATAAACAATGTCATTATAAATAACTCCTTACAGTAAGCACACCATCTGCTTTTCTGTGCCCACCAGCTTTCATAGTTCTAATGGGAGAGGCTAATGAGACAGATCTTGGCAGGCCCCACCAGTACTTAGCAGGATGCCAACCAGGAAAGTTTGTCAGGTCAATCAAATTTTCTTCTCTGACAGGATAACTGGCTTACGAGGTAGACAGGAAGCAGTAGATTGATATGATATGGTATGATGACACAATATGATACATCTGAATTTAATAAGCTTCTGATAGTGCCTCAGATAACAGCCTTATAAACAAACAGGGAAAATACAGACTAGAGAAGCTGTTCCCAAACCAGAGCCACAACCCCACTTCAGGTCATGACAGTCATTAGTTGGACTATAAACCTAACCCCAGTGCAGTTGTTTTTAGTGTTTGAGTTGCAAAAAATTACCAGTCTGCAAGTAGCCTCTCACAACCAGAGTAAGTTTGTACATTGCAAGTCAAAATGAAGTCATCACAGATTGGATGAATAAGCAGCTGAAATACTAAATCAGAATAGTAGTTATCAAGGGCTTACTATCAAACCAAAAGTAATTATCCAGTATGATCTAAAAAAGACTCCATCTAAGTAAAATCTCATTATAATAAAGTTGCTATAATCTGTTATATAAATAAAATATTATGATTTATTACGCATTGCATGTTATTATGTGTTATTGTAAATAAGATCAATATTTACATGTACAGCTTGAATAACAAGACAGAATTAATTTACCTACATGCAGTTGCAAGCAAAATATACAAGGATCATGAGTAGGTGTCTTATATATGACAGATAAGGTAATGGTGCTTCTCTCGGCTGTGAATCTTCATATTCAAAATATTCATTCAATTATTTGTTGCGTTGTGTTATGCACTGTAGCAATCTTCCAAAAAGCTGAAAGCACTGCACTGGTTTGCAGCAGTAGCTCCTTACCCAAATTTATATAAACTTTAAGATCTGAATAAAACCATAATAAGGAAAGGCAAATGGAAAAAAAATAGAAGGAGAGGAGAGATTTAAGGTTGGTCTACAGAAGGAAAATGAATTGCCCTGGCATTTTTTCTCAGTCTGTCTTCTCTTGGGAGGAGAAAACAACACGCTGGCAAACAGCCATGATGTAAGATGACCTTAAATTGTGCTGTGTATATTTATCTGCTTCACTAAATGATATGTTTGGCCTTTTAAATACAGTAAATAAGTACACAAATAAGACAGAAAGAGATTCAATTTAGTTATTTAAACTTCACCTTCCTAGATACAACTAAGTTCTCATTGGTATCCATAATTTAACTAAGGCACTGTTCACCTGATGGATATTTATGAATCTTGTTTTGTCAAGTCCCTTTTTTCCACAATTGCTCTTTCATGGGAAAGTTTCAGACCTGGCTCCCCTTTCCCATCCCATCTTCCTATCAGTACTCTTCAAGCACGAGTGATTTCCCAAGTCCCAGTCATTCCATCGCTCTGCTTGTGAGCCAACTGCAAACAATGAGGCACTTCAGAAAGAGAATAGGATTTGGACACCAGAGTGTATTAAACATTTCCGTTTACCTAGCAAGCAAGTCACAACAACTCATTGATAAATATACTGCTGTGTTTTTTTTCAGTGATAAATGATGACCTATATTACCGGAATTCCAGCATAGCATTTCTACAGAGCAATCTGTAAAGTAATTTCTGGAAAAAAAAAAGCTTAGAAATACACCTTAAATTATTAATTCTAGAAACTAGTCAGAAAAAAGGACTGTGTTATTCCGTACCAAACAGAGAAATCAAAGTACTGGGAAAGATAAAAATTAGATAATCTTCTAGGTCTGAATACTCTCTGTTTTTTTATCATACATTTCTCCACTATCGTAAGTAGCAGTCAGTTAGTATTGCAGGAGAAGGCTATAAATTCTCCTAAATGTCTCATAAAAATATTGTTATTTTTTGGAAACAAAACACCCACCACATTTCCAATCTAATTTGAGTGAATTAATTAATGATGAGGAACAAACATGAGAACACTTTGTACCAACTCAAGCATCCTGCTTTGGAAAGTATATCCAGAGACAGAAATTTTAAAGGTCCCATTTTTTGTGAATATAGCTCTGTAACCAGTTGGCATGACTTGCATGCCGGGGAAAGGTCAAAAATTACAAGTCTAAGCATAATAACCAGCAAGAGAGTCTGCAGAGTTCACTAGAAGTTGAAACTATGCTTAAATATAGAATCAAGTATTTGCTTTCTGGTGGGTTAGGATTTTGTTTGGTTTTTTTATATGTCTGTTTGGGGTGTTTGATCTGTGTTTTTTTTTTTTTTACTGTTTTCCAGTTTTTCTTTTTGTATTAGAAAATATATATTGTAACCATAACAATTATTTTTAACATGAGTCAAAGTATGAAGCACATGCCATATGGGGTAATGCTATATAAAGACCAGGCACAAAATAAAGCTGGTTTTGTTTTTCCTTCATATGTTTATCTATGCAGAAAGCAAAGGTAAGAACTTGGAGAAGGTAGATCTGCCTACTGTAAATGAAGATCAGGTTCGAGACCATCTGAAGAACCTGAAGGTACACAAGTCCATGGGACCAGATGAGATCCATCCACGGATTCTGAGAGAAATGGCAGATGAAGTTGTCAAGATGCTATCCATCATATTTGAAAGGTCACGGCAGTCTGGTGAAGTTCCCAATGACTGGAAAAGGGGAAGCATAACCCCCAATTTCAAGAAAGGAAAAAAAAGATCGAGGGAACTACAGGCCAGCCAGTCTCATTTCTTTGATTGGTGATAACCAACATGGCTTCAACAAGGGCAAGTCATCCCTGACAAACTTGGTGGCCTTTTATGATGGAGTTACAGCATCAGTGGATAAAGAAAGAACAACTGATGTCATCTACCTGGACTTGTGCGAAGTGTTTGACACTGTCCCGCATGACATCCTGGTTTCCAAATTGGAGAAAAATGGATTTGATGGATGGACCACACGCTGGATAAGGAATTGGCTGGATGGCCACACTCAGAGAGTTGCGGTCAACAGCTCAATGTCCAAGTGGAAACTGGTGTCAAGTGACGTTCTGCAGGGATGGGTGCTGGGACCAATGTTATTTAACATCTTTGTCGGCAACATGGACAATGGGATTGAGTGCACCCTCAGCAAGTTTGTAGACAACACCAAGCTGAGCAGTGCAGCTGACACTCAAGAGGGGAGGGGTGCTATCCAGAGGGACCCGGACAGGCTTGAGAGGTGGGCCCACGCCAACTTCATGAAGTTCAGCAAAGTCCTTCATCTGGGTCGGAGCAATCTCAAACACAGATATAGGTTGGGCAGAGAATGGCTTGAAAGCAGCCATGAGGAGAAGGATTTGGGAGTGTTGGTTGATGAAAGAATCAACATGAGCCAGCAGTGTGTGCTTGCAGCCCAGAAAGCCAACCATATCTTGGGTTGCATCAAGAGAAGTGTGACCAGCAGGTTGAGGGAGGGGATTCTGCCCCTCTACTCTGCTCTCATGAGCCTTCACCTGGAGTACTGCATCCAGTTCTGGGGCCCCAACACAAGAAGGACATGGAGTTGATGGAGCAGGTCCAGAGGAGGGCCACGAAGATGATCAGAGGGCTGGAGGATCTCCCCCTACAAGGACAGGCTGAGAGAGTTGGGGCTCTTCAGCCTGGAGAAGAGGAGGCTCTGCGGAGATGTTACAGTGGCCTTCCAGTATCTGAAGGGGGGCTACAGGAAAGCTCAGGAGAGACCTTTTATAAGGGCGTGTAGCAACAGGATGAGGAGAAATGGTTTTAAAGAGAGTAGATTTAGACTAGCTATTAGAAATTCCTTACTGTGAGGGTGGTGAAGCACTGGAACAGGTTGCCCAGAGAGGCTGAGGATGCCCCCTCCATGGAAGCATTCAAGGCCAGGCTGGATGGGGCGTTTAAGAACCTGGTCTAGTGGGAGGTGTCCCTGCCTATAGCAGGGGGGTTGGAACCAGATGATCTTAAAGGTCCCTTCCAACTCAAACCGTTCTATGACTCTATGATTCTCTACAGGCCTATCCATGTTGCTTTAGCAGTGATGTTGCTATATACCTCCAGTAGGGGAAAAGAGCTTCTTCACTGACACTACATATCTCAAATTCTTCCCTGGATTACATATTCAGGGGCTATGAACTCAAGAGGCTGGAGAGGTTTCCTATATAAAAATAAAGTTTATCAGGACCCAGTTAATCCTGCATTCTAATGTCAGTGAGGTTAGATATGGGCCTGTCTAGAAACAGTACAGTCAGATCACAATATTCATTCCAGTCAGTTTGTTTGGTAGTTGTATAAGAGTTTTGAGCACCTATCTCACCTGGGCAGGTTGGAACTAGATGATCTTTGAGGTTCCTTCCAAACCAAGCCATTCTATGATTCTGATTCTCTGATTCTATGACTCTATGATATGCTGAGTTTGATTTCTGACAGATAATATATAAGAAATAGAAATAAAGAGAGCTTATGTGGGAAAAAAATAAAGAAGTAAAAAGTAGGGAAAAGAATGAAGTCAACAAATCTGAGTTCTGCAAATAAAGAGAGCAAATTAGACTATTCACAATTCTAAATAATTTCCCTGGAAGCACTCCACCATTTTAACTGCTGATCATTCAGCACTTCTGAAATAACGCTTGGCATATCCTATCAACATGCCTGTGAACTGGTAGAAAGCTGGCTGATTTTGGCAGAGCTGCATTGCTTCACAGGGACTTCAGTGCAAGAGTAAGGGATGTACAGTTCTGCTGTAAGTACTGTTTCTTGTTGTGGATAAAAAAATCTCAGACTACTCTGAAGATCTGAGACACTTGGCTAAGAGTTGCCAAACTCAGCTGTTATTTACTGGATGCTCTGCATTGGTATATGCTTCACTAAAAATCACAATACTGGTGATTTTCCTCCAAATTTACATCAGATTTTGTACAAGAGGATGTCACAAGGAGGAAAAATTCCAGTCCAGAGTGAAAGATTCCAAAGCGATGAAGTGCATTATAAGTAAAAACAATTTTGTGCACTGATTATACTGCTCTTCCTGACTTCCCATCACAGTATTATTTATCTCAATACTTTATATATACATATACATATACACAGTGTTTCAGTTTTGCATACATACTTCTATACATGTGGATATTTGTTAGTTTTATAGATTAAAAATCCAATGAGAGTTAAAAAAGAACAAAGAAAAGGAATAAGGAATAGAGAAGGAAAAAAGATCTGCAAGAATTAATTCATGAGAAGGAAAAGTAGGTAAATACCATGGAATCATCATGATTTATGTTATTCACATAATTTTCCTTCTTGTGAATTAATTCCTCAGATCTGGCATTCTTTCAGATGAAAATGCTGAGCTTTTTCATTTTTCCTCTTTTTGTTTGTTTTCTTTTTCCTTCTCATTTTCTTTTTCCTTTTCTTTTTTCTTTTTTAACTCTCCGTGGATTTTTAATAGATAAAACTAACAAATATTTCAAATTTTCTTTTCCTGTAAAGTATATGGTAGAAAGACACAAACAAGGCATATAACTGATAGAAATCTGCAGCATATATTTTGATACGGAACGGTGTCTAGATAACATAAGCCAAGTTTTCCTATCAAAGAATAAGAAGCACTAAATCTCAGCCTGTTTGGGATATTCCAGGATCAGAGAGTAGGCTGTCTGATCACTTCTGGTAAATTAAATGGAGAAGAATGACAAAGGAATCATCAGTGAAAAAAAAACCCATGGTCACATGCCGTCTGTTCCCATTGCAGATCAGCCCAGTCACAGCTGAGCATCTAGTCCATGATTCCATGAATAGTACCAGTGCCCAGACTAGGTACCAGGGCAGTAAATGCACGCTGTGCTTTTAGCAAAGTGCTGTCAGGGATGCACTGTGTGATGCTGGTGATCGAAATCAGCCATTAGCTAACACCGGTTTGGCTGGAGTTGCTCTCTTGAGAAGAGTAAGAAGGAAGTGGGCACCTGTCTAGACAGCTCTGGATGTGTCCTGGAGAACAGAAAAAATACAGGCAAGTGATTCAAAGTAATTTTTGTGACTAGCAATGAATGGATACGTTTTCTATCAACACATTTCCAGCACAGCAAGTACAAGTTGGCAGCATGACTCATATTCAAAGAAATCGGATGGGAAGAAATTACCCCAATCCAAATTTTCAAAAAAGCAGTGTGAGAGGATCTACAAATCCCATGAGCTGGTGCTGTCAGTCTCAACACTATCAGCAGCCATGCACATGAAACTAACCTGCTTAGAGACTGAGAAAGAACAAGATGTTCTTTCAGAAAAAGCTGTGCCTAGCCAAAGGCAAAAAGAGGAAAATTACATGAAAAGAAGTCAAGGGAATACAAGAAGTTAAAAAAAAAATGTATACCTCTAGAGTGAAATTACACTTGAAACTGGAAGCAATGAAACATTTTTGGAATAAGTGCTGGAGAAAATGGGAATGAAGGTTTTCAGACACGTAGATTCATCAAAGATTTCCTACACACGGTGTGGATATTTACATTCTTCTTTTTCTTTTTTTTTCTTTTTTTCTCTCCAGTGTATATTTCACAATTTTTTGGACCACCAAGCAACAGAAGAAATGATAGTAGTGAATGAGTCATACCCAGACATGCCTGACTTATTAGTCAGTTACTCATTATCAGTTACTGGAATAAGTATTGATTCTGTGCCTACCTAAATGAAAGATATGTCTGATGGCTCATGAGGGAAGGTATGCGATATTCAGGGATCATGGTTTTCTCCAGTAAAATGTGCATCTTTCCAGACAGAAGATCCTAGACTGTGCTGTATATACAGCTAGTGGTGTTGGAGCAATTTCAGACTGGCTCTGCTCATGATGATTCCCAAATCAATTAAATGTGGACTCCTGCTTGAGATGGAATCAGTACAGCTTGCTGGTGGCAGCCAAGGGAGAAGGCCTACCTCTGTCTATACCAAGGCTGTCTATGTACACACAAGCATTTACCAGCTGATCGTCAGTAATTGCCAATCACAAAATCACAGAATCGCAGGGGTTGGAAGGGACCTCAAGAGATCATCGAGTCCAACCGCCCTTCTAAAGCAGGTACCTTACAATAGGTTGCACCCAGAAATGTGGAGGTAGATGCAAAAGCCACAGACTAATTAACTGTCTGGGTTGCTGATGGGTGGTATTTGCCTGTGTGCAGATACTCCCATGATAATTCAGGACCAGGGAAGAGGTGAGAGAAGATAAGCTCTGGTTTAGGAAAGCAAAGAGTGAGACAAAGAAGAGAGGTCTGTTGTGCCAAGGGAGAGGAGGGGAAGTAGCAGAGTCAAAAGCTGTCTCTGTGTTGGAGATACTCAAGCAAATAAATGGAGAACCCCAATTCTGAGGCTCTAATCGCGCTTTGTTTTATTCCATTTACTTCAAAGGAACCGGTCACGTGTTCAGAGTTAAGCAAAGGCTGAACTGCTTTCCTGGATCAGGACCCAAAGACCTAAACAGTTAATATGTGTTTATAACTCACTATACTGTGTTCTTTAATTATTGGTTTACTTACTGACCAGCAAAATCTTGTACATTCAGTCCCATAAGCTATTAACATTCCTTTGTGACTCTTGGATTTGCTCTTTCCACAGCTGAAAGACTTAGCTGAAATTCTTGTTATAAAGGTCATAATGTCTCCTTAACCATTTGCATTTTAAGTCCTCACTGAAGTAAATCAGTCTTCTTTTAGGACTTCAAGAAAATTAGTACTAGTATACAGGGAATCACTACCACGAAGAGACAAAGAGAGTTCTTGCTGTGCTTTGTTTTTTTGTTGTTGTTGTTGTTGTTTTTTTTTGGGGGGGTGTTCTAGCAATGTTATAAGTTTTTTATATATGTATTCGGTTTTAAATAGCTATAGTTTCTGAGGTTTTTTTGCAAAATGAAAAAAAAAAAAGTATGTGCATGTTTGCACAAGATTTGGAGAGCCTGATAAAGAGCACATCTATTTATTTCAATCATAATTTTTTCCTCTTTCTCTTCAGCATTCATTATGTCCTTGCTTCGGTGTCCTCCATGAAATCAATCCAAATTATCAGCATTTAAAACACTACTCTAACAAAACTGAAACATAAGAACATAGAAATTGAAGTCAAGTCATGCTGGATACTGTGAATCTTGCAGAACAAAGTATAAACCTGTACACGTTCTTTGGAAGAAAGATGTTCCTCAGTGTGCAGCTATATTAAGAACAAAGTATGTGTGTGTGATGACAATCTTTGCCTAGTTTCTTCAGTATTTAGAAAACAAACTGAAGGTACATCCTTATTACAGGATCAAGTCAACGTGAGCTCAACTCTGATTTCAGATGTCCCATGCTTAAGACTTTTAAAAAAATGGTGCTGTTAGTTCCTCGAAAAATCTTGATATATTTTAAGACAGTAATGAAAGAATTGTATCTGCCAAGCAGAATCCTGTGAAGTATCCAAAAATTTACTTTCAGCCTAAGGATGAAAACAGCTTTCTTTCACAGAATCCCAGACTTGTTGAGGCTGGAAGTGACCTTTGGAGGCCACCTGGTAGAACTTCTGTTCAAGCAGATTGCCCAGAACCATGTCCAGGCAGATTCTGAAGTTCTCCAAAGAAGATAATCCACAACCTTTAGGTAACCTGTGCCAGTGCTCAGTCACTCACATATGACAGAAGTGCTTCCTGGTCTTCAAAGGGAATCTCCTCCTGTTGGTGCCCTTTGCATCTTGTCCTGTCCCTGGACACCACTGAAAAGAGCCTGGCTTTACCCTCTGTGCACCCTCCCTTCAGGTATTGATGACATCCATCCTGAGTCTCCTCTTCTTTGGGCTGAGAAGTACCACCTCTCTCAGCCTCCCTCCTAAGACAGGTGCTCCAGTCTCTCAATCAACTTCCTGGCTCTTTGTTGGACTTTCATCCAGTCCTCCATCTCCCTCTTATACTAGGAAGCCCAGAACTGTATACAGTACTCCAGATGTGATCAAAAACAGGAGCAACTTTTCTTCAGTCCTCAAGCATTTCTTCTATTCTGTTCTATGATCACTGGAGATAATTCAGAGTGGTCTTGCAATGACATCAGCTTGCTCCCCCAGTACTTGTGAATGCATCTCAGTAGGATCCATGGACAAATGCAGATCTAGTTTAAGAATTCTCTGGCCTGATCCTCTTTCTCCAAGGGCAAGTCTTCACTCCAGATTTTCCCCTGGGTCATTAGGACCTGGGATTTCCAAAGGGCAGTCTTGCTAGTAAAGACTGAGGTGAAGAAGGCATTCATTAAGTAACTCAGTCTTTTCCATGTCATGTTTCTCCAGTGCCCCCACTCCATTTGCCACAGGCTCACATTTTCCCTCACTTTCCTTTTGTCACTTATCTGCTTACAGAAGTCCTTCTTTTTGCCTTTGATATACCTTGTCCCTATTTGTTCTGCTGGAACCTAAAATATTCAGTGTTCACTAATTTGAGTTTTTTTCTGATTACTTGCAGCATATGGCTCCTCTGAGTACCTTTGATTTGCCATTGGTGTTTGTTCCATATTTGGAAGGATTCTATATGCATATATTAAGGATATGTTCTATATGCATATATTAAGGATATGTTCTTAGATATCAGGCAACGTTTCAGGAACATGAACTCTCACAGCCCACAAGACTCAAGATGCAAACCATGATTTAGAGTTAACAAGCCTTCCCTGATAGTTTGAAAGCCTGCTCTCCAAAGCACATATTGCACAGCAAGGCCAGGCTTTGCATCTCCTGGCCAATTCACATGGGTGGATTATCTCATAGGCAGTACAGTTATCCATATTGCTAAACAACATGAGGAAGCAGAATGCAGCTAACCCATAGGATGAAATCTTACACTCTCCTTTCCTTGGGGAAAAAAAAAAAAAAAANAAAAAAAAAAAAAAAAAAAAAAAAAAAAAAAAAAGCAGAGGAAACTTCCAGGGAGGAACAAAGGACTAGAAGAGATTACAAGAATCATCAAGTCCATCCCCTGTCTACAACCAGGTAACTTACTGCTGGATCAAAGAACTTTACTCTTTCCCACACTGCGAAACCCTCAGAGTATTTCCTAACATCTCATAATAATTTTCAGACTTTTAGTAGCTGAAGACAATATTTTTGGCATCCTTCGAGGTTTTGTACTTTCAGAAAGCAAAACACAAAGATCATTCCTAATCTGACCTGGGGGAAATTCCTTCCAGAATCCATCACATTGGCCAGTGTGACTCTTGTTACAGGAGCTAGAGAGAGCAGACAGGCAAGAGAGAAATGTCTTCAGCCCTTGCTGACACATAGTCCCAGTGTGAGAGAATGAGTGGGAACGGAGATAAAAGAAATCTGTCCTTCCACTCACAAGGTGTGGGAGGAGGTGAGAGAGGCACATACTTTTTGCCTCTTTGTCATTTTGGAGACATTCACATTCCCTATTTAGACTATTTTCTACAGTTCTCTGCTATTGATCAGCTTCGTACAGTCCTCGGTAAGCTGTGATCTTGATGTCATATGTGTCGCTCTACATTTATCACTGCAGCTACATTGCGCAGTGCCAATGGGAAAATCAAGATGCTATACCTTTCAGCTACAAAAGCATTAGTGCAAGGTTCAGACAGACAACCTCAGAGTTATTCCGGGACCCCAAAGAAACGGTTCATATCTGCTCCCAAACCCACTAGATGGCACTGTGGATGGCTGTTACCAGCCCTTACAAACCTGAGGAATAGTGTGAGACCAGCAGTTCCAACCTCAGCTTTAATTCCCAGCACAACTCTCTCAGCCGGGAACCCTTTGCAGCTGTTCTGCCCATTCAGCAATTTTCGGGTTCCTTCAGTCACTCTAAATTAATGCTCTTTCAAATGACTACCAGTATTATTTTTTTTCTTAAGAAGCTCCCAAGTTATATTTTTCCAGTTCCTGGGCCTTGCCCAAAACATTCCAGAGGTTTCGAGAAATATTTATGAAGTCGGTAAGTCTGACTATCCTGTCTGGCTGTGCAGTGCGTATATGAGTGGAAGGGTACAGACTTTAACCAAGACTCCCAAAAATACTGCAGATTACAGGAATTTCAATTTGACCCTAACTTTCCATCTTGACTACACCAGTTCTGTTCTATTGTGTCAGTTCAGATGGCAGGGAAATCAGTGATGGGTTCCACTGAGATCACTGGGGGCTGCATAGAGGCCTCTGCCAGGTTTCCCAAACACTGAAAATCAATGTGCTGACATTTTGGAAGACTTTCCCCCTCTTCTAATCAACGTTTCTTCTCTTGCTGTGAGCAGCATCTGCTGGTTTATGCTTACATGAAAACTGATGGGGCTGCTGAAAAAATGGATGGGACTGCCATGTTCAGTCTGGAGAGCAGGAGTTTTGCCAAGTGCGTTTTATTAACTGACATGGGAGTTAACATCTCACTCTCACTTTCTCTCTGCTTCTTGCTCTCTCTTGCTTTTAAAAGTTTGTCTTGCGTTGCAGCTTCAGCAGCAACCTGAGCATAGTTTTGAGCCTTTTTTTAGCCTTTGGAACACATATTTGCCTCTCTCTAAGCAAAAGAGGTATTTGAAACATCTCCTTTTTATCCTCTCACATCATTATTTTCTCTAATAAAGTGCATTAGGCATTTCCAATTGTGCTATTCAAGACTAAGGTATAAGATGATCTATAATCCATATGCAAAATGTGCAAGTTGAGCAATATCAACAGTTCTTGTGCCTTGCACATTTGAAACTGTCTCTCACAGAAAGCTTCAGTGACCAGGTGGTGAAGATCAGCAAAGCACTGTGAAGAAGGTCATATACCATCATCAAGCACTGAGCTGTAATGAAGGCTACTGCCTCCAGACATGGCAGACACAGTAACTGAATGTGGGAAGGTCCTTAGACCTTTTGAGTGGATGCCTCTGCCCAGGGGGAGCAGGAGATACAAGCACTGGATAGGAGGTGTAAGTCAGAGATCAAGAAACTGAGTGAGACTGGAAATGGAGTTCTGTACCCAAGTCACTGTCTGCCTGTAGCTAAAGCTTCTAAAAGGGGAGAAGAAAGAGAGAGAAATATCTTCGTTTTGTCTCTTGTATCTTTTTAGTTTTATATCTGACTGCCTCCAGGTGTGCCTGGAGCCAGCCCAAAACCCAACAGCATCATGAGGAACTCCAGAAATTTAGAGGCGTTTCTGAACACAAAGTGCAGGGTTACAACTGAGTCAGTACATTCTATATCGTGGTTTAATATAAGAAGTGGCATTTCTCTCAGCTGGATAACAAGACAGTAAAATTAGAATTGAAAGAGAAACCAGTGTGTAATCAAGTTTCCTAATGAAGAATGATTTGCTGTAGCGATTTCACACAGTAATCCCCAGATTTGGATGTCATGAGGTTTTGCAGGCTCAGCTGAGCTGTACTCACTGTAGGACCTTAAGAAGGAGTTATAGGGATAGTTCGATCTCCAAATGTAGGAAAGTCTTAGGGTTGCTTTAGCTTACACAAGTTAATAATAAAGTCTAGGGAGCATTAAATAATAGTGTATTCTGGATATTATAGATCCTACAGGATATGATTTACTGTCCCAGCTGAAATCTGATCCCCCATACCTTCCATTTCATCTATGCAATTATTTCTTCCCAATTATATATAGGTACACCTCACTTCTATATTTCTCTACATCAGTAGTAAATCATTTTTATGATAATTTGTTTTTCAGCATTTGCAATTGCCAGATAACTCCTGCCTCTCTGAACTCTAGAAAAACAGGGTCAAAATAGTTTGCCTGAGCACTCCTTTAAATCATGAAAACATGTACCTTGCAGTGCTGTATTGTCTGCTTTGAAAGTTTGTTCCATACATTTATTTGCTTCTTAAGAGAAAAAAAAGAAACCAAAAATACAAAAAGCATTGCCATGATATCAGTAGCCCTTTAAAGAAAACTTTTCACAGATGCTGACAGCTGTATGAGAATAGTTTGTCCTCAACGATCTGAAAGTTAAACAAATATGAAAATAGAAGCTATGAAACATCAGTGCTGGTTTTCCATAAGATAACTAGTTGCATGTCTGCATGTTCACATTTTGCTCCATGCCCTTTTCCTCTATTAATGACTCACATTTAAAAAGTTAGAAGAATATGCCTTTGCTTCTCTTGTAAGCTCTTGTTTGGTCCTCTAAGAAAGTAATTAATGTGGGCACGTGGTATTTCCAGGAAAGCTGGCAAATACAAATCAAACAAATTTTTGATGGTGTGCCTGCAGGAATCCTCCTGGAGCTCAATGTGTGCATGGAGGTTTTATAAGCAATTAAACTCTATCCCTGAAAATCCTACATTAAAAGCTTTTGGATCACCTATAGGTTTTTATGGTCTGCTGCAATTAATGAGAATGTAGACACTTGTAAGAAAAGCTCAAGTAAGGGAATGGAACATAAACCAGATAAGCTCATATACATTTGGCCTCTCTCCTGCCAGAGGGTTTCCTTTCAGGCAGCACTGACACAACTTTAAACAGATGCTGCACTGGAAACTGTGCCAGGACTAAGAGGCAGCAGCAAAGGTGCTTGTTTCCTTTGTCACTTTCCATGCCACAGCAAGAGGTGAAATTTAAGAAATATGACAAATAGTACAAAATATCCTAGAAAGCAATGAGATCTCCATGGTATGGAACAAGTGGATTTTTTTTTTTCTGAACCCTACAGTATTGAGGCAGTGGCTTTATGCGGGTGTAAGTTGTTGGCCATACTTCAGTGCACATGCTGCAGTGTACCGCCTGATGTCCATCACTGCTCTCACCCAGCTTTAACTGGCAGCAGTGGAGACAACCCTCAGCTTCCTCTGTTCCTTCTCCTGTGACTCTTCAGCAGCAGATGATTATTCTCTGTGCTGTTCCTCCTAGAAAGATTCAGAGATTTTACTGTCTGGCAGAAAGAAGACAAATGAGTTGCAGCCTCCTATTGTCATTGCCCAGTACAGTGGATGTTTTGTAAAGCATGACAGGCGTTCTCTGTTCCCCATTAAAACTGTGGCTGAATCCAGTCCTGATGGCCTTTGAACTGGGAGAGGTCAAGTATTGGGAAGGTGCCTCTGTCCATTTGCCATGCCTGCACATGAGGTCAAGAAGCAGCCATGTGGAGAAGAAAGAGTGTTAAGCAAGGAGTGTTTCACATCCTCATTTGCCCCGAGCTGGCCTGCTGCCCTTTAAAAAGAGTGTCCTCAATTGAACTTGAATAGACCTCACAGATCTAACTATTCTTTCCTTTACAGCAGCATAATACTGCTGAGTTTAACATATCAGGTGAGAAAAAGACAGATTCAGTTCGTCCATGCTATCATTTGTCCATGGCTGTAAACTACAATTACAAGGCTGCAGGTTGCCTTTGTCAGCACCTAAACTTGACTTCAGCTGGTGTTCATCATGGCAACATGTTTTGTTTGAAGAGGTTTGTATAACACAAATACTGCTGAACATTCACCACCACAAGGATGCTGGTTGTGATACAGGCCTGAGAGCAGCAATATCTCTTTGACTCTGGAGAGAGAACAGGAGGACGGGCTCTTCCGAGCTGTGGCTGCTCTGTAGATGGACCAGGAGACGGAGCTGCTGAAGGGGTGCTTGGAGCCATGCTTTGTGCATCCTGTCCCAGCCACAAGCAAAGCAAACACATGTTTTTCATAGCCCCGCCAGCCTGCTACTCCCTTCATTCCTGAGGAGAGCCACACTCTGAGAGCACCAACAACAATCGCTGCAGAACCAGTAGGAGCACACATCACTGCTGAGCCAGCTGCCTGGAAATGTGAATGCTACTCTGTGGTTTCCTCAGGACTCTGAGCCAGCATTTACCTCACCAGATGTATCTTTCCTTTGCTGCCTATCCCAGCCTGTGCTCTATTCGCGGCGCAATCCATTTTCCAGAATCGACAAGTCTGGGGGTCCCCAAAGGTAATTAAAGCAAAGCAAGACACAAAATGAAATGCACAGAGTATATGGGAAAAGGGGGGAGGGTGTAGAAATGAAAAACACACTCCCTACTGACATGAGAAATCCTGGTCTGGGAGGAACAGGCACAGAGACTGGGAAAGGATCTTAACAGAAGTGAGGAGATGTGTGGGGTGAAGAGGTAAGAACTGCAGTTCCAGCCAAGGCTAATGAGATTGCACAGGAACTGAAGCTTAATAAATGTACAGAATCTACAGAAGCAAAAATGGAGTCCTGTAGCCTTCTTTTTCCACAGAGACACTATTATCATCCATGTTTCACAACTGTAGAAACAAGATGCTTAAGTGATTTACCTTCAATAGGTTTGGAGCCCAGGGTCTTCCAGCTCTCAGGCACAGACATAACCAAGGGATTTCCACTGTGTTTATTGCATTCAGGTGACTTCGTGAATGTCAATTATAGTGTCTTCCACTCTGAAAGACTCAAAATTCATATACTGAACAGAGAGAGATGGTCTCAGATGCAACATTGTCTCTGACTTCCAGCTCACTTTTTCCTTTCCTTTCTTTTTTTAAAGAACATAATGCTCAAATGTGTGGAAGGAAGCAAGAGAAGGCTAGTCCTGGCCATTTTCCTGTACATATGCAGTTTTTGGCCCAGTGTTATTAAGTCCATTCCATCAAAGAAGCAATAAATCTAGAGCTAGTTCAGATTACACACATATTACCTTCACTCTCTGGTTTCTGACTGATGTGCCCATCAGTTATCATGGCCATCAGCATGTGTTTTGCCTCCGGCAAACAAAAATGCTGGGGGTAGCTCTTAATCTGTCAGCCTGACTCTTATTTTCATTTTCACCGCTTGCCCTCCATGGTGAACAAAGCACTGCCTGTTCCTTTATGAGAATACATGTGTTGGTAGTAAACTTCCCATTCCTAGTCCAGCACAACCTTTTTATGTGGCTGATCAGCAAATTAACCTTCTCCATTTCTAACTTTTCAGAGTTTGTGGTGGGGGCTCCCTTTCCCACAGCAATTTCCCCTGCCTCATAAGTAGCATGCGGGCAAAGAAGAAAAAGGAGATGCTGCATACCCTTTGAAACAAACACCATCTCACTGCCTTTGCAGTATCTGTTCATGCCTTTGTGCTGCTGTAATGGTGCCTTGAAAAAAGACCTGAGCTTCATAATTATACATGGCAATATTTTCCTGACTAACAGCTATGATTGTGGTTGTTAAGCATCTATCTGAAATCAGAAGAGCTAAATAGTCCTTACAGTAATTAGGCCTCAAAGGGTTTTCTCTTCCTACTGCAACTCCAAAAGAGAATCAGCTTCAAAACACATATTAAATGCTTCAACTGTGGATTAGTTAAGGGTATTTCTCAGTAAAGGCTCTGAGGATTCAGAACATGAGGCTATCGATTACATACCATTTTTGCTTTCCACAGAAGATTTCCAAGAAGGTGGCTAACTAGAACTGAATACAGAACCGCATTTGTGCTGAATAGATAGAAAGCAAAGGAAACACATGATGTGGTTTCTCAAAACTTTTGTGAATTATGGAAAAGATACGTAATGTTTTTGCAGAATAAAAAAATCCGTCACAATTATCTATATGTTCTTTACTCAACTTCAAGAATTTTCAGCAATGAATATCTTTATTGGAACCCTCATAAATAAATAACCATCAGCATTGCTGTCATGGAATACATTTATGAATGAGCTCACTACTATACAGCTGCTCTGAAGACTTCATGTATTGCTTATAAATAATTTATTTTCTACCTCTGACAGGTGGGGTTATAAAAATGATTACTCTAAAACAAATAATGTTGGCTTAAGGGTTCCTTTTTCTCTTTTTCTTTTTGTCTTTTTTGATCAGGGAATCACACTAAACCATTCCACAAACACCTTTGGGCTTGCACAACATAAGGCCCCATATGGTTTCACTTTCCAGAATTACTTCCAGACGTGGAAAGGAACAGATGTGGAGCTGCCATTGCCTTCAGAGTTTGACCTGCAGCACAGACACCTCGTTCTTATTACTCTTCACTTTCTACTGATCATGCATCAGTTTCTCTTTTCTCACACATGCCTATTCATGTCAAAAGTGATTCTCTTTGATAATTACACCGTTCTTTAGATTCCCTTCATGACCAGAAAAACATTTCCTTTACTTTTGCCTTTCAGTTCACTGCCTGCTTTGGATAAAGCTGGGTATGGAAGTATTAAAATACCAAGGGAAAGCCTGCTGTCACAATGAGTTTCATCCGAAGTCCTTTGAAGTCATTCATAAACAGTGGTTCCCAATTTTTGCTGTTGGGCTTTGGATCCACCCATGGCTTTCTTTCCAGCAAGAAGCATAAGTATTTAAAAGTTTTCAGAAGATTCATCTGATGGGATTACCAGTTTGATTTCCTGAATAATACTCTCTGAAGACTGAGATAAATATGTCACCACTTGAAAGCTCTCCGTATCACCTCAGGCCAGAATTTAAACTTCTCTCAAGTCACGGTGCCCAAAGTTTCACAAGCAAATTTCAACCTTACAACCAAACCACTCTTTCGTCTCTCCAAACTGAGTAAGGATACACTTTCTTGATTCTTACATCAGAGCCATCTGCTTATTTTTGAAACACAGTCTTCATTATTGGAATGATTTGAATTCTGGTGCAATATTACTGGAACAGTCTTGGCATTATTTTGTGCTCCAAAGGTTTGTGGACAGTTGCTATTGCCATCCTCTCTTTCTAACTCACTGTTTCTTCCCAGTAGTCAGTCAGTTTATATTTTAAAGATACCATTTTAATTGTATTCCTAAATTTTGTATCCGCTGTCATGAGCAGAAAAGGCAGTTCATATCCCATAAATAACTTACATAGCAGGTAGACAGAACATATTTAAGAAGTGCAAATAATTGTTTACTCACAGTGTTTCTTTTCCTATAGTTTAGCCTCCCCCTAAGATATTTAACTTTGAAAACTTGAATTCCCTTTGGAATATTGCAGAAAGTACTACAGGATTCAGCAGACTATTCTTTAATACGCCTCTGAATCTGAAACACTAATAACATGTGAGAAACTCTTTGGTTTTGTGGGTCACAATCTGAATCCTTTCACTCCTGGTTGAGTCTCTTCTAAATTCAAGTACAGTGTCCTGCAGGTATGCATTCTGTACCATGTTCCCTTTTTGAACTGGATCCTAGAAAACACTGCACTAATGCTGCAGGATAAACAGGTATGGTCTGAGCAGGATATTTAGTAGTGGTATAGAAATTTCAAATTTTAATCCAGGTGTCTTTCTGACTTGATGCAACCAAGGAACTTCTATTCCCAGCTCTAGCTGAACACTGTGTTTGGACTTTGCCTGTTTATTTTCCTTCTTTGAGAAGCCCTCTTCTTTCAGAATATGCAGAATAAGCAGAACCATCAAAAGGACAGAAAAAGAAGTCCAGATCCCTGTGCAGTCCTCTGAGCAACATCAGACATACGTGTGTGTGTGTGTGTGTGTGTGTGTGTGTGTGTGTGTGTGCGCGCATGTATTTATGAATACGTGTATCATAGAACATCCAGCTACCTCCTGCCATCTTAAAAGGGCATGTAGTGGCGAGCGTGCAGAAGGCAGAGGCAGCAGTGAGTGAGGATAAAAGGAGTCCTGAAGGTGCTTGGGAAACAGTAGAAGGGGAAAACAAACTGCTTGGAGAAATAAACCCTGAAGCTAAAATATCTTGCCATTAAAAGAATCAGTTAGATTATAGCCTTCCTCAGCTTGAGTTCTTATTTAGTTTCCATGAAAGGGTTCAATGGAACCTTGAACAACAGTCAGAATGCAAAATAACATTACAGCTTGATTGTAAAGATTACTTAGATATTTTGTATTTCTCAATTCTGCTTTATTTCCCATGTCCTAAAAATTGTGACAGCCTGGGAGGTTGGCCTCTGTGTTTGCATGTGAGGCAATTGTCTGCTCTGGGCAAGAGCAGACAAACTGCCACAGGCACACAGGGGTTGTTTGGCACCTTGGGAAGGTCTGTCCTTCAAAAAGCTGCTCCCCTCTTCTCCAAAAAAAAAAAGGTGTGAGCATGGGAGCCCCCACAGACTGGAACCAGCCAAGGGCTACTAGTCAGAATATTATCTAGTGATAATCATCTAGTCTTAAAATTTTTCTTTAATGTCAGTAATTACAAATTATGGCTATAACTTTTACATGATACCCTGAAATTGGCAGTACGTACTATTAGAGATTAAAGATTCACATAAACAGAAGATGTTTTAATGTTACTTGAATATTCATCAGGTGATAAAATTATGAAAGAACTCCCAAAATATTTTGATTTTAAATGGCAAGGGGCTTTGATCACTGTACTATTTTAATAAATGATTGAAGAGTTTCCACAAAAGAAAAAAAATCATCTGAATGTCTTGTTTTTTGACAAGGCAGGAAAAAAAAGGACACAACTTTGCATAATACGCAACTGTTTCCTAAAAATGAATAATTATGGAGGAATAATTGTGTTCAGCTGGCACAGCCCATTTGCCACCTTCCTACAACCATTCATATATTCCCGCTGCTCAGTGAATACAAGGAGAAAAGGATGTATTTTAATGTCTCCAAGCAATCATGTCACCTGGTAAAGCATAGGGTACGTTCAGCGGCACAAGAGATCACGTTGTGTTTTTCCCACAATATATCTTTTTTTATGATGAAATATTATTCTTAGCATTTTTCGTATTTCTTTGTTTGGAAACAACAAAATAGACTGTATAATCAGCAGCTTCTTTTTCCTCCACCCTCAGTGGCACTACTAATTTTCTTGTTGAGTTATTCCTTTCCTTGAAATCACTTTTGGAATCCTTTACTTGTTCTTTTAACCAATAGCACAGAAAATAAATGTCATCCAACACAGTCTGTTACCCCAAAGAAGCAGAGCAAACAAATAGTTGTTAACTAATAACATTGGGTAGTGATACTTCAAAGGAGTAGAATTTGCATCTGTGCCTTGTCTTGATTAGAATGTTCAAGTTTAATTTAGCATACCACTATTTCCTGCTGGCTGTTCTTCTTCATTAGTAACAAGCTCTCCTTAGAAACTGTTGATACGGAACACATGAAGCCAATTAAATCTGTAATGAAATTTACTTGCAGTTTAAGCACTGATGTGGTCTGATTCATTCAACAAAAGGCTTCCGCTTACCAAATGAGACCTTTTCATTTGCAGTGGAAACACTGAAGGACAAAACTGCACACCCATTCTGCCAGAGGTACTGGTGTATCTCATAGAGAGGACAAATTAGGTGACAAAGTCTCTTCTCATAGGGAGCGTTATTCTGCAATTTCAGGCACTTAAATAAAGCGTGATCACCAATGTTGGAAAAGACCTCCAAGACCATCCAGTCCAACAGTTCACCTACCGCTAATATTTCCCCACTAAACCCTCAGTACAACATCTAAATGTTTCTTGAACATCTCCAGGAATGATGACTCCACCACCTCCCTGGACAGCCTGTTCCAGCACCTGACCACTCTTTCAGAGAAGAAATTTTTCCTAACGTCCAACCTGAATCCCCTGTGGCACAACTTGAGGCCATTCCCTCTAGTCCTATCACCAGTTATGCAGGAGAAGCCGACCCCCAGCTCACTACAACCTCCCTTCAAGTAGTTACAGAGAACGATAAGGTCTCCCCTGAGCCTCCTCTTCTCCAGACTAAACAATCCCAGCTCCCTCAGCTGCTCCTTATAAGACTGTAATGTGTTTCTGGTCAGTCTTAAGTCATATGTTAGGATAAGAACATTTGTCAAATACTACTGCACTATACTAAATACACACATACAGACAGAATGTGTAATACATATTATGCTGACTCAAGTGATACCAACCACCTGAGAAAGTAAATTAACACAATAAGGATCTTGCAGCTAAAGGATCTCATCCTTAGGTTTATTCTTGCACAATTTAAAGTACTGATAATGAAATGCAGATAATCTGTTTGATTCTCACATTCATTTATTATTAGCAGTGCATTTGGTTATCCTTTTGCCTCTTAGGCAGACTGAAGCATCAAGTTGTCAGCCTTTGAGTTCTGATCCATTGGTATACAGCAAATGACCACTTTTTATTGTTGTGCCTCCTGTAGCACTTCATCCTGAACCAGAACCTCATTTTCATAAACACCTTAAGAATTGCTCTTTAAGGAGAAGGGCAAGCAGTGGAAATTGATAGATGAGGGATAACAAGGATGTGAAACTGGTTGTGTTAATACTACAAAAGCTCACCATACTAACAGGTAAATGTTCAACTGAGACAGCAGAAGTCCTGCTGTTTCCAAATACTGCCTTTTTGCAAATGATCCTTGAACTCAACTGCACATGCAGTTTTACAATGAGTTGCATTCTCCAAGTCCAGTTGCAGATTAATAAGTCCCTGTTCCCCTTCTTAGGAATCAATATTTAAGTAATAGAAAAATAACAGAAATCAAAGCACAGGGAGAACATCAGAGAAAACCGCACGAGTATAAAAAAATTTACTGAGACTCTGACAAAAGTTTATATCTGATTAAAAGACTTTTTCAGCCAGGGCATGACAGGAGACAATGAGAAGCTAGACAAGAGTGACACAGTAAATAAAAAAAATTTCACTAGTTTGACTTCAGTTGAAATGAGGAATACAAACATATAGGTTGCTTCAAAAGTAATGCCTCCTATTTATTTTCATGGAAACTACAACAGATACAAAGAGCACAACAACATTATTTGATAGAGCAAATTCTCAGCTACAAAATAATATTTTTCAACATAGCCACCACCATTAGCTGTGCATTTTTTTCAGTAATGAACAAGAGCCTGCATGCTGGGCTCATGAAAATCTGCACCAGCAGAAGTGATCCACTGTTTCACAACTGTTATGATGGTGCCATTGCTAAGAAGATGTTGCCCAGGCAGTGCATACTACATCAGACTGAAGAGATGGAAGTCAGAAGGCACTAAATCCAGACTATACGGTTGTCGTGGTACGACAGTCCTGCCAAGACTGGTGACGTGCTCTACAGTCTCCAAACTGGTATGGTGCCTGGTGCTGCAAGAGAAATGTTGTCTTCTTCTCTGGTCTGACTTTGGAAGTTCAAGCCCTCAGCTTATTCAGCAGCACAATATAGCAGTCAGAGTTGACTGTTTGTCCAGGTTCCAGGAAATCCAGAATTATCTCCTCTTTCCTATTCCCCAAAAAAGTGCACATCACTTTACCAGCTTGAGGGCTGCATCTTGAATGGGGAACTTTTTCTTCAGTGGGGAATTCACATGTCGCTGCTCGATGGACTACTGTTTTGACTCCAGCTCATAGTGGCAACACCACATCTCATCACTGGTAATGATGCAAACCAAGAAACTGTTACCTTCGGCTCATATTGGTTCAACAGGTTCTGACAAACTTGCATGTAGTGTTCTTTCTGTTCCTGTGAGAGCATTTGTGGCACCCACCTGGTGCAAAGTTTGTGATATTTCAATGTTGTCACCATCATTTTCAATGCATTGAAGCTGTTATTCAGCTCCGTACACAGTTTCCTGATCGTAGTCTTCCAATTTATGCAGAAGAGCTGATTGAGATGCTCTTCATTTCATGGTGTGACAGCTGTAGAACATGGCTTGTCTTTCACGCCTCTGTCACCACTGTTGAAATGTACCACCCACCACCTCACTGTACTCAAATACACTGTTTGGTCTCCATAAAGGTTCATCAAGCATCAATGAATGTCAGTGGGTACACTTTCTTTGGCATGGAGGAATTCAGTTCCACATCTTTGCTTCATATGCACTTCCATGTTAGATGCCATTGTGTCAGACTGCCCCTCTGCTGCCATCTGTCACACAGCAACAAAATGTAATGCAATTCTGGTGGGAAGGTTCAACCTCTGCTCTACTGCCATATCAGCAACATCTGCTTCTGACGTCATGGGCCAACACAGTAACACAGGAGGTATTACCTTAAGAGCAGACCTCAGACATGCTAGCACTTATGAACAGTCTTTATTAGCAGCAAATTGAGATTAAGGCAAAAGTCATAACTGCTCCTATCCAGGCAAGTCTTGACCAAAAGGGAATCTGAAGAAAAACAAAATCATACCATGAGAGTAATTAATGAAGAGAATCTATTTCAGGTCATGTCTACCCTTCTTATCTCCTGGGAAAGGGTAGTGACAGACTACAGCTTTTGGAGTTTGTTCTGCCTACAACTGAGGCAAGCAAAGAGGCAGTAAATTGAGCTGCACTGTAGCATGCAAAGAGGTAGCACGAAATCAAAACACTAGCAGCAGGCTCCAGCAGGGAGGCAGAGCATTTAATTTGTATCTGCGCTCTGCTAATAATTACAACAAGCTGATCGCACTGATCTCTGAGATGCAGCTGATCTAGCATGCATTCCACACCACTGGAAATGGAAAGGTCTTGTACACAGTTTATGATTATTTGCACTCAGGAAGGTGCACACCAGATGGTGGTAACTGCCCACAAAGCAAGAGCTTTAAAAGGTTTGATGTAGAAGTTGCTTAATGAATGGGAAGTTGGAAACTGGAAGAGTATTTGATTTTCTTTTTCCCCTTAGATGTTTGATGCAATAGAGCACTAGTACTTTTCCATAGCTTATACAGCCTGACCTAGCAGGAGACAACACAATTGTCTTTATCTTTCACCCAAAGGCAAGAGCACTTGTCTACTTAAAAATTAGATAAGCAATGGTAAAACACCAGTGAACAAAATTAATTTTACTAAAAACATCCAATGGAATGACTCCTCCCATTTTTTTCATTCTTCTCCACACATTTGTCTATTTTTGTATCTTAGTTCCTGCGAGAAAGCACCCTTTGTCCTATGCTTCTGTTCTGTAGAACATCCAACTGCTGCTAAGTAAAGACAAACAAGAAAATAACCTTTCAGTTCAGCTTGGAGGCCATTATCAGAGAACTACTGGATTTATTTTCTCCTACACTATTTATGTAGCACGCCAGCCTCTTATGGAACGTTTTGGTTTTGTTTTTTTTTTTAACCAATAGCCTGGCACAAAGTCTAAGCAAGTTATGTTTTTTCCATTATCATAAGTATCTGCTTTGCTTTCCTGAACAGAGTGTTGCATTATGGGGCCACAGTGAGTTTTTCTGGCTATTTATATTATGGGTGAAAAAAAGCCCTCTGTTTGTTTGCCTTCATCAATGTGGTTTTTTTGTTGTTGTTGTTGTTTTTAAATGGTTGTACAGAATGCTTTTGCCAGTGGGTCAGGACTGTAGTCTGTGGGGTGTCAGTAATGGAGAGTCCTTACTGGTCTGCACGCTCTTAATCTTTCATCTGAATGCCAAGTTCAAAACACAAGAAGAGTAAGCTGGAAATGCTCCTGGTCTCCAGCACAGGAATGTCTTTCTTTCCTGCAGGCAGTTTGCAAAAACATAATTGTTTATATGATTCAATTTGCATTGTTCTTTTTCTTTCCCCTTTTTATTCCACGTTCCTTTTTAAAAATAAAAAATAAAAAAAAAATGAAGCTGCAACAGTCAGCAAACTTATGCATTCTCCCTGGTCAAGCCTCTCAGGTTTCTTATTTCCTACACCTGATACCAAAACCACAATTAACTGCCTACCTGTATCAAATATGCCTTAGAGAGTCTTGCCTGTGTAGCATACCTCAGCACCACACCAGAGAGGCATCACTCTGCAGGCTCTGTGTCTTATACACCAGGCCCAGGCAGAAGTACATTAGGTACTGCATAGCATCTGTAATTGATCTATGCTGAAAAACCTTAATGTCTCTAAAAATAACCCTTTCCCACATGATGCTAGAGAGGAAACAAAAAAAAAAAAAAAGGAGAGAAAGTAGAGCATGGAAAGATGGGTGTGCAAAAATGTTGAAACCCAAAGTAAATTGAGCTGGCTTCATCTTCCCTGGAAACATAGCCTGTCCAGAACAGAGGTTTTGACCAAAACTTGCTTTAAATAGATTTCATAAAATCCTGCTGTGAGGTCCTAGAGAATTCTCCAGAATAAGTGTTCTATCTTAATAAGCACAATCTCTGGATCTCTTAGAAGCAGAAGATATTTAGTGTAGTTAGTTTTGCAAACAGGTGTCACCAGATACTATTTTTGAGCCAAAAGAGTGAAGAGAGGAGGCATGCTAAAGCTGGCATTCTGCCAGTTTCTCCTTGCAGGCATGTCCATGCCAAAAGCACTTAAGCACGAATGGCACATAAAACAGAAACACCTGTCATTACTGGGCTGTGTATATGAGAGCATAATTACATGAAACTTCATGAAAAAAGTATGCTTTCCTGTCCAGAGAACGTAAAGAAAAATTTTACAGTGTGGAGCAGCATAGCTGGAGTGATCGTACTGGTTTTATCAACAGTTCTGCTCAGAAGCACCCAGAAGGGCATTTGTCAGCTCTCCTGGGAGGGCACTGGCACCCCTGAACTGACACTCCCAGCCTCATCACTGCTGCCTCACCCCTGTTCACACTTAGTGAAGGTCACCTGCCTCTAGATAAGGCAATCTTTGAATTCAGTATGATGAGAGGACATTTCCTTATGGAGCTCATGGATGTGAATGTAGGGGGGCGTCATTGTGGTAGCCCCCATCTCCCCTGCCCCTTTGTTACACTGAGGTGCAGTGACACTGTTCATTTCATGGGCAGCTGGTAGAGGATAAACTGTTTCCTTTGATAACCCTGAATTTAGCTGGTACTTAAGAGCAATGAATTCCCATATGTAGAACACTGAAGTAAAAGTTTGTGGGGCAGCACTTAAAACACAGAATGTCAGAATGAAAACCAAGGGTCTAGAGAAGAAGGGGAGGATCACATTTTTAAGCAAGAGAAAAGTTATTTTACTGTTCAGCTGTGGGATCTGTCAAGTTAGAGCTGGTTGCTAAGGAAGACTGCGATTCAGAAGAAAGTGCATGAGTGGAAGAAAGACTACTGTACATCATAGAAGATGTAATCTAGGCTCCGAGAATATCTGATGACTACTTGGAGATGTTCACAATGAGTTTGCATCATCTAGATCAGCTACTGAAGTACAGCCAGATTTCCCTTGCTATCCTGCAAATGTAGACATTGTATGCTCTACTTATTAGAAACATCTACAGAATTAACTAGTGAAGCCATCTGATTTCAGGCTACCATCTGACAGGGATTCCGGCTATGCATGTGCTCCTAGACTTCAAAAGTGTATGTCAACACCTATCAAAGGAACCTGGAAAAGCTGAGCACTTCACTAGTGTCCTTGGAGAATTTAGCCTGTGACAAAGTCATGTCTCTGATCAGATTCAGAGTTCATCTTTGTGCCAGTCAAGCATCATCTAGACTTGCAATATGGCCATCCTTCCTATGCATCCCATTTGGTACACATTTCTCAGTCTTCAGGCTGAACCTGCAGGTTCACAAGTGCCATGGCTGGCAAAGCTGATCTTGAAGAGTGATTTCAGGGCTATGCTTCCTAGGTCATGTAGACCTCTATGCATTGCTTCAGACTTACTGGGTCCAGTGGCCTAGAACTTGCTAATGAGTCACAGTTTGGGTTTTGATTAATGATTTCATGCCTTATAAACTCTCACCAACTTGGAAACAGTACAACTTTTCATATCTGAAGAGCAGCCTATGAGTTCAGATGACAGAGAGGTGACCAGGGACTACTTACCACTTGGAGCAGGCTATTGAGAAATGCCATAACTGCTGCCAAAGATTGGTCTCTGGTAAACTTTGAAATTTGTGTAGTTCCACATACTGTGCTAGATATTTATTAATAAGGATGTTTACTGCAGTTATTCCACGATTTTCTAGGGTGGACCAAAACAAGCTTCTGCTGCTGCATATTAGGTTGATGGATATTTAAAGCTGGTTAAAGTAAAAAGCCCACTTTTTGGAGCCAATATTTCACATCCCCAGAGTAAAGAAGAGATTGCACTTAGTCCTAATGAATATAATAGCAGTGGAGTTTTTTGCAATTATGAATCCTCAGCTTTTAAAATTGTGCATTTCTTTTTTTTCCCCCCCTCAGCCAATTGGTGCCCAGCATCAAATCATTCTCTTCCTGGTGCAGGGCTTTACTTTTGTTTTTGTCACCCTTCTGGGAGTTAACTTCAGATTAAAAAAAAAAAGATATCACTGTATAAAAATTACTTTAATAATTACCGTTTGTTCCTAAAACTAATTTAAAAAATGTAGTGGAAATACAGTGTTCTCTGAAGATGTTTCTGTCTCCAGGATTAAGATTACAGACCAATCTTCAGTTAAATCTGCCTCTTTTAAATATTTTCTTGTTGTTCCTTCATTGTCCAAATTGAAGAATAAAAAGCAATAAACTTTCTGGTATTCTGGTCTGTTAGTTCAAGAAAAACAATAGGGCCCAATGAAGTCTTTCCATTCTTTGGGTTTCCACAGTCAAATATTTGCCAAGTGCATAGCCAGTTTCTTGGCATGTGCTGATAGCATCCAAGACTTCCAGGTGGTCTCTCCATCCAATTACCCACCAATCTAGGCTTAGTTTCTATAATAAGCTGGAGGCGTCTTCACTCTGACATAGCCATACGTGAAGTGCACTACTATATCATAGAATCTTATGAAATATTCTATTTCAGTCATTCATTAAGCAATACATGTTTCCCAACTTCCTTTTTGGATTGCCAAGTAATTTCTGGAATAGAAAATTTATTAAAACTTGGTTTTAGTTTGGTCAAAGTTCTCAAAGTTTTATCTTCATCAGACTCTGCATCTGTGATTTTCATTGGAATATTTTATTTATAGTATTAGAGAATCCCATAAAACAACAGAAAAGAATACAAATTGCTCTGTTTCCACCATGATGTTACTTCCATACTCAGATATTCTGCACCTTACTTTACTTTCCGTACCAAAGCAGATTTTTCCAAGTTTATTTCAAAATTGTATTTATAGTAGGAGTGAGAAAAAAAATGCAGAGCATTCAGACAGCTTAGTTTTATAATAGTGGAAAAATTTTTCAACTTATGTACTAGCAGAATTTCAGGAAGCTGTAGGGGTCTATAACCAGGAGATTCTAATCTGAAACAATGCTGAAGGACTTACAGGGGCCAGCAATTAGATTTGTTTGTATGGCCTCTGGAAACTGCTGTTGGTTCATTACAGAAGAGGCCCAAGGTTCTTCTTCATGCTGATGTCACAAATGCTGGGAGCAAGGAACTGGAATAGGGGACTACTTTCTGTTCCTCATTTTTCTTAAGAAGAGTTCAGGAAGGGACTATGACTTCTATTTTCCAACTGACTTTGAGGAGGGGAGATTCAGCTTTTTATCTCCTTCATTTGACTCATAGATGGCACAAATAGAAAATATTAATTTTATTTGCCTCTGGCCTAAGATTAAGAAAGGCCCTCTCTGTATTTAGGACTGAAATTTGATGCCAAGATTCTTCTTTTTTATTCTTGGTACAGCCCTGCACTTCATTATGAAATGTTTGAAAAAGTTTCATCTTTGTTCACAATGCATTTTTTTTCCCCCAAGAAAACATGGTGATATACTGTAAACAAGAAGGCAAAGACTCTTCAGTACATGTTCTTAACCCAACTTTGGGTTTTCATGCATTCTGCTCCACAAGCATAGACACAATCTACTATGGCTAAAGGCTGAAATACTAGTACATGATAGCATAGCCAAGGAGATAAGAAATTATTTAAGATATTCAGATGATCATAGAATCCTGAGAGTCTTCTCCAACATAAATGATTCTATGACGAATACAAAAATAGGAATGAATGCTACTTACTCAGGTAAAGAGCACAAAGTTGTTCTCGGTTCACAAAATAGGCAGTAACTTGAGTAAGTTTAGTAGAATGAGGAGAAAATGAAATTTTAGTTATTCTTACTACAGCTACTGTCATTAATGTTCATCTTAACTGGTCAACCTGAAAAAGAACAAAAGCCTATCCTAATGCGTTCCCCTCTTGAGAAGAGTGGAAGGTCCTACAACTGGGTCAGGACAATCCCAAGCACAGATACAGGCTGGGCAGAGAGAGAATGTCTTGAAAGCAGCCCAGAGGAGAAGGATTTGGAGAAGTCAGTTGATAAAAGACTTAATGCAAGCCAGCAATGTGCACTTGCATCCCAGAAGGCCAACCATATCCTGGGTTGCATCAAGAGAAACGTGAACAGCAGGTCAAGGGAGGGGATTCTGCCCCTCTACTCTGCTCTCATGAGACCCCACCTGGAGTACTGCATTCAGTTCTGGGGCCTCCAACACAAGAAGGACATGGAGTTCTGAATCTGCCCCAAGAAGAGGGCCACAAAGAAGATTAGAGGACTGGAGCATCTCCCAAACAAGGACAGGCTGAGAGAGCTAGGGCTCTTCAGCTAGAGCTCTTCAGAGAAGGCTCCAGGGAGACCTTATAGTGACCTTCCAGCACCTGAAGGAGGCCTACAGGAAAGCTGGGAAGGGACTTTTTACAAGGGCATGTAGCAACAGGACAAGTGGAAATGGTTTTAAACTGGAAGAGGGTAGATTTAGACTCAATATTAGGAAGAAATTCTTTACTGTGAAGGTGGTGGGACACTGTAACAGGCTCCCCAGCAAGGCTGACAATGCTCCAAGCCTGAAAGCATTCAAGGCCAAGCTAGATGAGGCTTTGAGCATCCTGGTCTTAGAAGTTCCTTTCAACCCAAACCATTCTACGTTTCTATGAGAAGATTTTCAAAGGGCATTAGTCCACCTGTATGCAAAACAAGGTAAGAGGAAGGTCTGAAGCAAGGAGAGGTAGAAGAAATCTGGAAGATAGAGGGCTTCAAAGCATTCTGAGTTAATGAAAAACACTTCTAAAAATAAAAAAAAAAAATCCAGAGACAATACTCTGTTTAAGGAAAAAAAAAAAAATCAACCACTCACACACTAGTACATTCTTAACTTGCAAAATAAAACAAGAGAGAACTTTCACAACCATTCTGGTACCACTTATCCCATAATGAGAAGGGGAGTTTCACCCTGTAGGCATTACTAATAATGAGACGGTGCAGATTCTGGGCTAGAACCTACAGCCTTAGTCTATTTGTCCCAGGTCCTTAACTGAGATGGAGGTCAGCCTCTAAGCTCTACACCATTTTTCTTTATTAGAAGTCCTGCTGAAATCAGGTCATCAGACATTTCTGGATTGGTTTCTGTATACGTTGGTGGCTGCAGACAGCCAGTTACATCTATCCAGGTATTTATGCTATAAAAGGACCATGATGGCCTAGTTCCCAGTTTGAGCTCTGTCCAAGCAAGCTTCTTCCTTTTTTAACCTCTAGGTAAGGGAGATCTTTTTTTTTTCCAGGAGCATTATACAAAGTCTGTGTTTTACATCATCTTAATCCTTGAAAGAGGAATATTTTCTGAACTAGATTTCCTTTAAAAACATCTTATGGTTTTCCTGAGGTGGGGGGGGGGGTTTGAGTGTAACATGATACAGATGAAAGAAAAGCAAACACTGCTCAGGCCTTTATCTCCCTGTTTTTACTGTTTTTGACCACATCAGGTTTCCCCTCACCACCACTCGCACCCAGTCTGCTTTTTTAGCCAACACATATAAACAAAGCAACCCACCTCACATCTCTGCTTATTCAAAGGAAGGATACCAGGTGTATGGTACAAAATAAAGGTATGTAGTTGCCTCTCACCAGTTTTCAGATAACCAAATAAAGGTATTAGTCACAATCCAGTAATAAGAAAGGAATGGCTTACCTAGCTCTGAAGATAAGGGCTCACTAGAAACTCCCAAAAAGAAGCAATCTCTGAGCAGAGATACTTCTCTTTCTGCTGCCAGCCCTTAAATGAGGGTAGGAAGGGGTGCACCCTGAGTCTACCCCTTCTGGTCACACAGGTGAATTGCTTGCACCTGTGCTCCCAGGGCTGTCCATGCCTCTTCACCAGGAGCTCAATCACTGGTTCAGGCCATGACCTAACAGTTCCCGTACATTCCACCCCTTCACAGTGTGAAGCAATGATTGAGCTTACTGGGGACAAGCTATTCTTTACAATATAGTCCATAATCTTAGATGCAACACATATACAATTTGTCTCAGTGCTGACATCATTCCTGTCATGACAAAGATCCTATTTCATTGCAGTGTAAAGAGTTTGTAATTGTTGATTGTCCATCTTATTTCTTGATAGATGTTCAAAAAGTCTGTCATTGAATGTCACTGAAGAATAAGATGTCATGTCAATTCCTCAGTGGCACCAGAACTCATGCTGCTTTCCAAACCACATGATCCAGAATCTTTATTTGCCCTTCACTGCATTCCCAAGATCCTCTGCAGCTGTTACTCACTCTGCTTGTCTCCTAGGTGCAGCAGTGTACTCTGTTGTACATGTACATATACATGGTGGCCCAGTCCTCAAGTTTCTCAAGGTCAGTGTGGATAAAAACTTTGCCCTTTGATGTGTCAGCAGCTCCTCCCTGACCTAGTGACACCTGCAAATTTTCTGGACAGTGCTTTCTGTCTTGTTATACAGGTCACTGATGAAAAACACTGAAGATCAGCTCCATTATCAACCCTGAACTATGCTTATTGCCAGCTGCCATCTAGGCACAAAGCCACTGATTACTGCACTTTGGGTCTGGCACACCAGCTAATTTTAAATTCATCTAACAGTCTAATCATCCAGCCCATACATTCTCAACTTCTAGATGAGAGCCCTGGTATTGGAAACCTTATTAAAAAACATTGACTTCCACCCTGTCATTCCTATTACCAGTCAATAACCAGTCAATTCATTACCCAAGAAAATCAGGCCAACTGTTTCTGATTACCTCCTTGTTCTGTTTGAGTTTGGAAATGGGTTCCAACAGAAGATCGTGCATCATGGTCTTCACTTGGACTGAGGTGAGCCAGCAACCAACAGTGTTCCAGATCCTCTTTTTTTGCCTTTCTTGAATATGACTGTAATGTTCATTTTTTCCACTTAGCGCTATTTTTTGCAAACAAATACACAGGAGTCTTACAATCACAGCAGCCAGCAAGGCAGCTACTGCAGCCAACTCTTTCAGCACCTTTAGGTCAGTCCCAAGGCGTGAATAAGTCCAGCTTACGCAGTGTCTAACTTGTTCATCCTGTGCTGATTCTTTTCCTATAGATTCTGTTACTGACAGAGGTCAAGTGGAAGGTTCTGTTGTGATGATCAAGGTAGAAAAGACCCTGGTTACATTGCCTTCTCCACATAATCCACCATTTGTTGTCTTATTCATCCACAGATTCACATCTTTCTAAAATTCCTTTATAGATAGTCCTTCTTCCTCAGTTTAATTATTTTTAGCTCTTCATCTGGATTTTGACTTTCCTGATTTTACCTTAGTGATATTTTTATATTCTTACTTAGTTGCCTATCTTTCTTGCCAATTCAAACATTTACTGTTTTTATTTAATTCATCAAGAAGCTCCCTCTTAGTTAAGCTGATCTTGTGCTGAAACTTCCGGTTTTCCTATACAAAAGGGTGACTTGTTCCTGATCACTCAGTGAGCTCACTTTGAGTCATCCAGCTCTTCTGGGCATTCTATTCCTGCATGGCTTTTTCCCAAAGGATTTTGATTAGCAGTTCCTTAAATAACCAAGTCTGTTCTCAAAAGTCTAGAGCCCTAACTGTGCAGTTTTCTCTGGAGCTTTCCTCCAGATCCTGAACACCACTGGCTTGCACTCCCTGCAATATAAACTGCCATATTTTGCCACACAACTACAGTTCTTAATCAGTCCTTCACAGTCTGTGAGCAACAGGTCCCACAGAGAAACATCCCTATCCACCTTTCTGATGTTTATATTGGAATTGTGTCACCCTCACTGTCTAAGAGCTCCTTGGGTACTTTGCAGAAAGCCACATTGCCCTCACAGCAGTTCTCTGGCCAGCAGAGGTTACCTGCCTGAAGAATGGAGATTTTCAGTAGTTGTCTGGAGAAGGTCTCATCTTTTCCCTCCTTTTGATCAAGAGTTCTATAGCAGACCCAAAAGATGTCCCCAGATTTACTTTTCCATCTAATGTCACAAAAGCTCCCAACAGGCACATCTCCAGTTTTGCCCTATAGAGCTCTATGAATTCAAGGACACCCTTATTACAAAAGTTTACTCCCTCTCCTTTTCTTCCCTGAATACCACCTTTCTGTAGCCTGCTTGCTCTGTCCCTTCACAGCATATTCTCTGTTCCATGTGAGCAACCCCCGTGGGTACTAGCCATTTCCCCCTTCTAGCACCTATCACTCCGGATTTTCTGGTTCATCAGCTGGGGTCTCTAGAGGCACTGATGTATCAAAGACATTGAATCTTGCCAGATACTGATCCCTTGTCTACTCATCAGCAAGGCTGCTACTGAACTGTTCTGGTGAGATGTATATTACACAAATTGCTTAGTGCCATTGTCTGAGTTTCAGTGTGCTGTATCTCCTTGCAATATTCTTGCATATTAGCATTATTCATTCTAGTGATACATTAGGCAATACAGACTAAGGAGGACACTAAAAATATTCTCAGAAAATCAGTTCTTAAAAGACAATTCCTACAGAATGGAAAACTGGAAGAAATGATTGCACAAAGTATAAAAATGTCAATGAAGGCATATAAAAGTAGTAAACAATGGTTAGTTAATGCATAATTATTCTTAGGAGCAAATGGGATTTTTAAAGTGCTCTAAAACATCTGATATTTGCATATAGTTGCATATTGATCTAAGCTACAGAGACACCTTAAGTCATTTGGCTTCAAAACTTAAAGGTATATTCACCCTAGGACTTGTGTTCTTTGTGCTACAGTTTTAAGGTTCATAACAGCAACAGCTGAAGTGACATGACAAGATCTTGAGACCTCGTTCTATTAAATTCTACTCCTGTAGGCTGGATGAAAATTTTCTTTACTTACATACTTTGGTTCACGTGCTATGGCTCTTTCAAACCCAGATTTTTTGCATTTGCATTAAATATTATTCATAACAAAAATAACCATTTGTACAAGAATCCATATATTGAGTATCTTACAGACCACATCTGCTTTTGTTTGCAGTAACTATGGTAATGCTGCTTTTAGGTTGGTTTAAATATTTATCTTTTCCTCTTACAATTAAATTATCCCTTACAAATCCAGAGAAAACAAGTTCTATAGTAAAAATTTTAAGCCATATTAAAATGCACTGGTTTCCTAAATGTAATGTAAAACATTTGGACTTCATTTTCTTCCAGAAGCATTAAGTTTTTATGACTTCATTTTTGAAAGATTGTTCTTTGCTCCATCACTCATATTTTTTCTGCTCTCACACCTTATCCATTTACCAATAAACACACTTACCATTAAGATGTTTTTTGTAATCCCTATATTTTGAGATGTTTAAATTCTTTTGAGTTCACCTAGAAATTCAAACTAATGGCCTAGTCAAAACTAAGATGTTCTATAGAAGTTAACCCAGAGATACATGCTCAGTTGTAAGCAGAGTGCATTATTTAACCCCTCCTTCGTGCTCAAAAAGACTAAGTACCAGCAGAGCTATATTGAGATGTCAATTTTTGTTTTATTTCATTCCATCTTTCAAAAATAGCATTATGATTTCAACCAACATAAAATTACTAATTACATCAGCCATTCATCTTAGTAGCAAAAAATTAGGTGCCATTCAGTTCTATGCAGAATATTTTTAGATTTATAGAAAGCCACTGTTTATGCACCTCTGCAGAAATAGAAATGTTAGTTTCCTTCATATGACAAAACACCTTTTCATTTCTTATAAAACACAAGGTAGTCTGCTTTTTAAGAGGTGGCTGAGCGCAACTTCTAATAGAAGCCTTGGCATTTACCACCAGTATGAACCTCATCACACAGCTGTTACCCTCATTATACTTTGATACTGTTGACCACGTGTGGTTTAGAGTTAGCCTCCAGCTTTTAGAAGTGAATTTGCTGTCAGAACAAATAGCGTCAGAAAGCTTTGTTCTTAAAGGCCAAGATCAACAGTCTTTGTATAAGCTGATTCTAAAGAGACTTCTGCTCCTGCCCCTGCCAACAACACTCCTTGTGACTCTGGGCAAGCCATGTTCCTTACCTGTAATTTCTGTTTGCCTACTTCCTCTGTAATCTCTTTGTGACAGAGATCATCTCTTCCATGGGTTGAGAACTGCACCCACACACCTGTTAGGTAGTGGCTATTCATGCTCCACTATGATAAGGGTGATCATTATGAAGTCTTTACTGGAACAATAATGGTTTGTCTTTCTTAGGAAATTAGTATTTCATGCTAGATGTGTTGCATAAGTATCATCCATCCTTTTTTTGTGGAAATTGGAGGACTAATCTGAAAGTTTTACCCAATGTCCAAATATATCTAAAATAAATGGGATTTCCATATGTTAAAGGAGCAGGGCTCAGAAATTAATGTGTTTTATCTAAATCCATAATCTGTCTTCATATGAGCCCTGGAGTTGGAGTTGGGTTTTCTGTCTTTGGATCCTACACTTACCTTGTACAGAGAAGTAATTACACACTTACACGACCACCACCATCTGTAAAACAGAAATTATCATACTGGCCTCCTCTTTAACTGTTTGATATGAGCCATAAAAATATTATTAATAAAAATTAATAAACTTCCCGGTACTTCTATCATATACAGAAATGTATAACAAAGAATTGTAGAAAATAATTGTGATTCTTTGTCATATCTCTAGTACAGTCATCTTCAGAAACTCTTCTAGCTGTCTCCTCGCTCAGGTGCATCAGATCTTTGTTCATTGCTCTCTTGAGGTCCTGCTTCATGAAACAGGACCTACTAATCCCCAGTCAGGCAGGAGTTTTACAGAATAAATACAAATCTTTCTTTCAGACCCATGTCAAACACAAGATCCAAATCATAAAAATTCAAAAAACTGCATCAGTGGATAAATTTAGGCCAGATCTAATTAGATATTTTCCAGCTCCTGACCCTGAGCCTTTTCTTAAAACTTGAACTCTGCAAACAAAATTATTTTTAGCTTCAAAATCCTTGGCTAATTTATGTTCATTTTGCTTAAGTTTTGTATGCCTTTGTGCTTCCTGTTTCTGGCAATGACTATGATTAAGAATGCCAAAGTCCTCTATTCAAATTGTATGCTTGGCCAGATGAAAAGGGGAAAATACTCAAAACCATGAAGGCAGTCTTTTCTCATGAGTCTTCTGTTCTCATGAACTTTGTAGGCCAATTTTGGAAATGCAAGTTTATAATTTAAGACACATCAGATAAGGAAACAAACTTCTGGGATTCACTCATTCCTCACTAATATTCCTCTTCCTTCTAGTGACAAAGCAGGACTTCTGAAGGGAGAAGGAAACATCAAAAAAAGGGGAAAAGTCTAGAAATTCAAAAAAATGGAATAAAAGGATTCCTGAGCAGACTCAAAACAAAGTTCTGGTGAAAAAATAAAAATAAAAAATGACAATAGGAGGAAGGGAGCTGTTATTCAGAAGGCAAATTAAGGGGAAAAAGAAGATGAATGACTAAAATGGACATCTAAGTGGATACTCATTTGTACTTTGCCTTTAGCAAAAATAGCTAAATACATAAATAGCTACCTTAGTTTGAACAAAGACAGACAAGACAAAGCTGAGGGAAATGTTACCTAAAACATTTACTGTTTTCATTATGCTTTTTTAGGACTTGGTATTTATTTTTTTTCTGCAGCCATATAGGCAGTATTTCAGGACCCTAATTTTCACATAGAGACATTTCATGGAAACATGAATGGAGACATTTCATATTTATAATATGTCTCAATAATTGTGATCCACTCCCAGCAAATCTCTTAGCTGTGATAAAAAATATTATTACAACTTCTAGATAAACACTGTAAATTCAAGTATTGTACTATAACACAAGGGAACATAGTTGCAGGTAAATCCAGAGCAGGAAAATAGAAAAAAATATGTCCAGGTTAGCATACTTCACTTATACTCACACATCTGAACGTCTATCTACCCATGTACTGCAGTGTGTTGCTCTGAACTCACATAGCGTCCTCTGCACTTCTCTTGTTATTTAAAGTTGCTTGATATAAAGAGCTTTATACACTTCCACATGCTTGGAACTTGGAATTACAGATACTTCAATCACATGGTTCTTATGTCAACTGATGAAATTATCTTGATATTTTGAATTTTCACAGCACTGCACAAATTTTACCCACATTACACTCATAATTTTTGGTGGATATCAGGAAGTTAAACCTCACACATCTGTTTCAAAATGCTCTCCTTCAAAGTGCTATTGTTAATCATGTTCACGGGTGCCTGCTGGGATTCCTTGCAGTGCTTTCTTAGACTCACAGATGGTTTTGATTTTTACAGACGATGCTAAGCCCTGTTCTCATCAGACACTAACTTCATTTTCTTTGCTGAAGGCACAAGCCCTCAAAATCTGTATTTTTTACTAAAAAAACACTTTTTCTTACTATCTTGATATTACTTTTGTTAGCGTTTGGTGCAAATCCATTTCATTTTTTATTCTTCTGTTCTGAAAACAATGAAAAATAGCTATTAATGAAGGAAAACTCTTAGTAGCAATCTAGTATATGCACTATATGTATATCTGTCTATGATATATATGGTATATGATATATGATGTGTGATGATATATGAAATATATAAAGGCCAATACAGAGACATTTGTAAATACTGCTTATGGATATAAGTATAGGTAGAAAGATAGATCAATAATATATAGTAATAAAATATGATGGAAATTAAATCTTCTCTTCTCTTAGATTTGACTTGAGGCAACCACAAAAAATGCAACTCTCTGCCTCTCAGCGATGGCTGTAATTCTTAATATTTACATTGAGTAGTACAGGAATGGCTCAGGCAGTGATAGCCTAGAGTACTCCATGGTTACTGAGAAAAAGTAAATGGCACTGTCTGTCTCATATATCACCCCATCTACAAGTAGCCACTTCTAGCGTGAGACTCCTCCACTTCTTTCTTGAAAGAATGAACTTCTGTTCTGAGAAACAAGATCAGCTCCAGCCTATGAATCACAGAATCAAAGTCACAGAATGGTTTAGTTTGGAAGGGTCCTCCACCTATTGCAAGTTGCCTATGACTGCACAGTGGCACAAAGTTGCCTTTAAAATTAGTTAGCAAGTTCTTATCCTAGCATTATCATAGTTTCTCTTTAACAAAGAACAACAGCAATTATTTTTCCAAGAGATTCTCTTACGGAGTTTTCTGATACCACTCTTATTTGCCATCATTCTTTTCTTTAGGTATTACTGAAATAGGTATATCAGCTTCCCCAAACTGGTGAGTTGATATCAGAAGCATTGTCCTCAAGTGTAAGGATCATCTCTTTTTTTCCTAAGCCCTACCAGTAACTTTCAAATGAGTGAACAGGAAAACATTACAACCATCAGTTAATATAATATTTTTTTCCTCCATTGTAATAACCTTCTTCAAAAACAAACAAACAAACAAACAAACAACTTCACATTACTTTTTGGAGTTCACAGAATTCTCTGGTACCTTTTTAGAGATACCAGAGTAGTGTTGCAGAAATACAGGATATTGCATGAGATCTAATCCCAACAGGGTGTTTATCTTCTTGTATCAATGTAATAAAATTCACAATAAGAAAAATCTTTTTTGTTTTAGCCTGCCATAAACTTGTTCACTTTCTATTAAGAAAGGCATTTTACTTTCTGAGTACCCAAACAGAGATTCACTCCCTTAGAAGCCAGGAATTTAATCCTCAGCACACAAGGTGCCCAGGTAGTCAGCAAGAACAACAGCCCTACCCTGGTCCAGTCCTCCAACCCACCTCTGATTTGCATGGCAGTTCATCTGTAGGAGAAGGCTTTCCTAAACATTTGTTTTTGTTGTGAACCAGAATTAGGAAAGGTTATTCCTTCCCTTAATTACTTCAGCTTTATGCCTAATGCTGGATGGGATGAATTCAGGCCTTGCTGACTCTGAAAGGCTCATGAGCCAGCCACTTCTTTGAGGTGCATCTGTCTGTGCTTGCAGGGAGAGTGCCAAAAATAGCAAAGAGTCTGGATCTCCACAGTCTGTGTTCTAAAAACGCAGACCAAAAAACAGTAAGTTCTGAAGTCAGAATAAGCCGAGTCCAACAGATGAGACAGATTAAAATAAAAGGTTACAAAATAAAGCTGCCCTTTGGCAAGCCGGTCCTTTTCACCAGTCTTCTCTCCGGCCAATATCTTTCCCCTGGTGCCCCAGGTTGCAGCAAACACTTGGAAGTCTTCCTGGGGTCCACTGGGAAGGCCTTCTTCCAATCACCTAAAAGGCATGGCTTATCTATCTGTTCTCTAAGCCTTCTGTAAAAATTCCCATGTCTAAACACAGCAGGATCTGGTCTGCTGGCTCCCTCATATTCTCAAAGTAGCAGACCCATCTTTTACTACAGATGCTACTTTCAGATGTGCATGTCTACATACTCAAAAAGAAATCTCCTCCTCCTCCCAGAAGCTTCATCTAATCAAGAGAATGGCATAAAGGATAAAGAAAGCAGGGATCTCCACTTTTTCTAGCAGAAAAAAAAACTTACAGTACAACTACAGCAAGTAGAAAGAACATGAAGCAGATGGTCTATTGCATTGCCTCTATGAAATGCCATATTCCTTTTCATAGCTGAGGAATGCTTCTTAATAGCAAGGTAATCATCTGAACTTCCAGAGAACCTGCAGAGTTGTCTAGTACCTCATTTGCCACCTTCCACATGAATTAAAAAATTCTTCATGTTGAAGCTTCTCAGCAAAGGGAAAGGTTCTGGTATCACCAGCGGGAGCTGAGGATAACCTTTCTTCTCTCTTCACCTTTCATGTATTATTACTAACAAGTTTTTAGCAGGACTTAAAGAAAAAAATTTAAAAAAAAAAATAGGAGACGTTAAGTGTTCTACTTCCTTCTCTGTCTTTTTTTGCATCCTGTTTTCTGACAGGTATTTGAAACAAGATCAACCAGAGAAAAGGGATTATTTGGGTTCAGCTCAATTATCCCACGCAGAAAAAGATGGTGAGGTACCTATTGGATGTTAGTATCCTGTTTTGGATTTTGTTCAGTCAAGACTCAATCTCTTTCCACATTTTTTGACTCTAGGCATAAACAGACCGTCAAATGCAGTTTACATGTTCAAGGTTTCCAATGAAAAGGGATAAGTATTCTGTTTTTTTCATAATTTAGAGTTTATATTAGTTTCATAGCGGTAAACTTTGATATTGCAGACAAGTAAAGATTTGAAGTCTCCTAGTTGCATAAACAGATAAAGTCTGTGCAAACATATTCATTCACTTCCTCCCTGTTCTTCCTACCTCGGTTTTTCTTATTTTATCTTCAGATATTCCAGCTCTGTTGACTGAGAAAAATCTTCCCTCTCCCTCCAAACCTGACTTTTTCCTGGAGAATATTTTTGTTTACTTGCTTTTGATGTACACTCACAGACACTCCTCTGGCTTTTCTAAACTCAATTGAAAAGCTTTCAGTCTTTTATACCATAATCATGCACTTCTTCTATATATCTATACATATATCACTTATATCTAATGCCTCTCTTTACTTCAGCATCTCTTGACATAAATACATTTTGACTTAAATCAAGACATTTATCTTTCTTATTTCTGATGACCAATAGCAGTTCTCCTTATGATTATCTGCTTTAATTTAAGGTAGATTCCTCATATCTGGTCATACATCTAAGTCAATGGGTGTTTACAAAATTGATCGGTTCATGCTTAGGAATTCAAGAAGATCATTTTAGTTTAAATTTCAGGAATTATTTAAAATACTGCAAATAAATATGCATATAGAACTGGCCAGCATCCCCACAATCTTTTATGAATTCTGCAGCATTCCACAGGCTCCCTTCCTAATGGTGAATGGAGTTAAATCCAGCTGGTGACCGGTCATGAGTGGTGTTCCCCAGGGGTCAGTGCTGGGGCCTGTCCTTTTCAATATCTTTATTGATGACCTGGATGAGGGCATTGAGAGCACCCTCAGTAAGTTTGCAGATGACACCAAGCTGGGAGGAAGTGTCGATCTGCCTGGGGGTAGCAAGGCCGTATAAAGAGATCTGGACAGGCTGGATCTCTGGACTGATGCCAACGGGATGAGGTTCAACAAGACCAAGTGCCGGGTCCTGCACTTTGGCCATAATAACACCAGGCAATGCTACAGGCTTGGGGCAGAGTGGCTGGAAGACTGTGTAGAGGAAAGGGACCTGGGGGCGTTGGTCGATGTTTGGCTGAGCATGAGCCAGCAGGTGGATGGTTGAACTGGGTGATCTTGTAGGTCTTTTCCAACCTAGCTGATTCTATGATTCTATGATTCTAATCAAACAGGAAGCCACCTTCTTTCGCCTGGCTATAGAGGGAGCTCCAACAATAAATCTAGACTTATTTAGAGCTTGATTCAACCACGCACATGCCGGGCTTTTTGAGTGTCCAGGAGAAAACATGGTATCCACAGGGAACTAGACATAAGGCCTATGAGTAGCTTTTACAAGACAGGAAAGATAGTCTATGGTATCTCAAAAGGTATTGCCAAAATACAGAAAGGCTACATTCAGATGCCTTAATCAAAATTGAATTCCACTTCTTATTTTCTCTTCAGTTCCACAAGTTTTGATGACTATTGCTGTCTCTGGCATTGTCTGACGTCACTCCAAGGCACTTAAGACTTCTGTATGAGTATGATGGATATAGTATTAAGCCCCTATTAGAGGCCTCATTACCAGAAATTCACACTCTTTGTCTAAAATGTTTACAACTGAAAAGATTTTTGAGTGGAAGCAACAACACAACAAAGTAAGCTGAAGTAAGAACTAAGAAAGCTTTCTACTGCTTCTCTTTCAGGCATCATGGAATTCATTCTCAAAAAGGAAAAGCCAGAATTCTTTCACAGATGGATTAATGAGATCAGTTCATTTGTGATCATCCAGCTGACTGCTCATTCATCAGCTTAACATGGTGCTATTCTCAGTGTTCCCTGTTACCCCAAGATTGACCCAAGAACAAATTAACCTGAAGTGACTGTTTAATTACACAATTAAGATACGTAATTACTTAAAGGTTACTACAGAGAGTACAGTTTCTCTTCTCAGACATAATCAAGAGGTTTTTCATCTGATTAGCTATAGCTGGCTGAAAACTAAAAGAAAATATGCACAATAGCACTTGTACTTTGCAACACAGTAACTACCTAAGGCACTATGCATTCTTTGCTAGTTGCTATAATTAGTCATAATCATTAATACAGGGGTTAACAAGTAACAGTTTCACATACCCTTTCTCTCCTTCCCTTGGAGAGTCTGCCTATCTGCTTTTTGTATCATGCTGTTCTGCATGTCTGATTTTTTTCTTCTTTGACACTGTCATGACCCATTGTTCCTCAGCCTGATTGAGGACCAAGGCCCTTCATTTCTTGTGCAAGGAACTTTGCCTCCAGTGTTTCACTTGCCCCAGCTGTTCCATGATCATTGCTTCTGCAGATTTTTCCCTGTGATCAACACTGATTACAAGAAGATATTTTATATTCCCTGTAAAGCATCATGTTGACATCTGACAATGAATTATTACTTTCTTAATCATTGCAAGTCATTCCCAGTTGACAATGAACAGGACTACATAGCATAAATAGTATTAGCAGTTGTGCAACAAGAGTAGCATAGTGTATGAATCTTGCTCTTGTTGAACTGAAAGCCTGTGCCTTTACTCATGCTGGTGCCCTTTTGCTGCATATTTGCTCCTAACAATTCAAAAGGTTTGGCTGGCAAGTTACATACAGTAAAATAAACATCAGATGTCCCTAAGGGGTTTTCTCAGAAGACATCCATCCTCTTTCTGTGTCTTGGCTCTGTGTAGGAGCTGTGTGAATGACTGTAATATATCCTAACAGTTTCTTGAGATTTGCTTTGTAGATCACTCAAAAGGCTGCAGTGGAATTTAAAATTGACCGCTTATACTGTCTATTCTGAATCCTTTTAGTCCCCAGATATGATGATCGTTTAAGTTAAATTAAGTCCTGCTATTAAAATGTTTACAACTAATGTGTCAATGGAAGCTAATCACACTTCAGTTTACACTGTGAAGGTGTTATTCATCTTCAGAGTCTCAGGGGCCATTAACCATTTGTACAGAAGCTCATGTTTTACTTTGGAGAGATTTAACCTCTGAAAGATCTGACTGACCTACTGATCCATTCTTGCCATAGTTTTAAAACAATTACAAGGTTTTCTTGTCTAGAAACAATCTTATTTCTTTAAGTGAAACATGCAGGGTCTGTGGCAAATGGAAGGAAAAGGTAGGCCAGAGTCTTTGAAAGGCACTGTGCATCAGAACTTAAATCACACACCAGAGTATCTGTGATGCACTATTCCTATTTAAAATATTAAAGCTGAATCTAACTTTTATAAAACTACTTTCTAGACAAGGTAATAATAGTGTGTAGTAGCAGAGCAGCTTCTCCACAGAACCTCAAGTGTTCCTCTGGCTTTTCTGGCACAGGCTTTGTGAAACCTAGGTCATGATTTATGTAAAACTTATTTATCTGCCACTAAAGGAATAGTCCATACTGTCCAGTCTTTCACATCTCCACAATCTAGGGATGTCTAAAACACATACAATATATCTCTATATGTCTTAAATTTCCCATAAGCACCTGAAGCACATACCTGAGAAAGGCAAGAGCTGGCAGTAGCCCTTCAGGAAAGAATTTCTGATGATTGTTAAACTATGCTCTGTTGATGAAGGAAATTAAAAAAAAAAAAACCCTCATCTGGATGGAGAAACAGAAGCATTATCTGCAAAGGACATGAAAAAAAAAAATAAAATCCTTTTCACATTCTTAGGATGACAGGAGTTTAGCTGGGGTACTTTGTTTTAAGACGTTGCCATGCAAGAAATATGTGGATCAATTAGGGAGAGTCCAGATGAGAGCACAAGATAGTCTAGAAAAGGCTAACCTACAGGAAGAAAATTAGACACTTGAAAATTTGTGTGGTGTAGAAGAAAGCAGGGAGAAACAAAGCCCTTTCTTTGGCCACTAAAAGCAGACAGCCTCTTTTAAAGTGTTTCCATAATGATTCAAGAACAAATAACCTAGAACAAATGATAGGAAGTAAGAATTTTGGCTTCCTTTATGCTATTCTAAGTAATAGATCTTGTCTAGCTGACTTTAAAAGGGACATTATTCTTCAGATTCTGCCCTGCATTAAAGGACGATGAACTCAGGAATTAATCTTCCACTGCTGTTCTGTTTCTTTGTAAATAGAATAATCTGCCAACTGCTACATTTGAACTCCTTGACAAGTGAAGGAGACATCACTCTTCAAAAATGTTGTTGCTTATTGCTTGGCTTTTGATGGCCTTATTGTTAGCCAGTTAGTTAGTATGTAATATTTTTTCCATTAATGTTGATCACATCAAGCCAGTAAGGAATAGCACTAGTGCCAGAATACAGTAATAATGCAATTTCTGCCCCTGGAATCTTGTTGAGGGAGAACTTTGAATATTTTTCCAAGGTCAGTAGGTCTGTGTGTGTGTGTACACGTCATTGATATCCAGTGGGAAGAAAGAGGCATTTCTAAACACATTGATTTCTAAAAATGCCTTTGAGCTAGCAGGTGATCTGAGATGTCCAGATTGCTACAAGCATGGAAGCTTTTATTCTAGGCTCTAAATACATTCAGTCACTCTGATCCCAAATCACATGTGGGCACTAAACAGCTAAAATGATTTCAAACCAGAACATTCATTTGCTCACAGACGCTTCTAGATTAGAATAGTGTCTTGCGGGACTGACCCTTCATGTTCATTTTTTTATTTTGAACCCTTATTAGAGCAGGCACCTTGTAGAATTGGTCCCATCCCACGGAGATTTTAAGATAATATTATTCTGGCTAATAGAGTATATTAACTACCTCCCTTACACTTACGTCTGACACCGTTCCTGTGTCTTTCCTTAAATTCCTAACTTTCAACTCTACCTCTGTAAGATAATGAGCTACGGACATCAACTATGTAAAGGATTTCTACTTGAACCTGAATAATTGTAATAATTATAAAGGAAAATCCTTCCTTTGAGATCAGTGACTACTCAGAACATACAGAAAATCTGAGTGAAGATTAAAGGTGTCAGTTCTTTGACTGAAAAGCAATGGTAATTTAGTGAGCTAGAGAAGAGGGGCAAAAGTTGGATGCTACAAAATTATGCAAGCTGGCCACAATTGAAAAATAAATAAATAAATAAAAGCACCACAATGTAGCTTCTTTCTAGGATATTTTCTTTGTCTTGTGATCTAAGCCAGTGTCAAAGGAGTGCCTGAAGACAATGTCTTTTAACAACTCAGTTCGTAGGAGAAGTACAATAATTTACATGTCCATAGGCCAAAAATTTAGAGCAGTTTACCCTAATCAAAACCTTAATGTAGCTCAGTCTTTACAGACTTTTTGTTTATACGGGAAAAGTAGTATTATAATGGATAGCAGTAATTTTGGCAGTGGGGAAATGATGAAAATAGTCCCAAAAGCTAAACATTTGAAAAATGCTTGTTAGCACTCTGCTTTGATTACCTTTTCTTTTTTTCCTAAACTTTGTTTTCAGTCATTAGTCTCTACCAATCACACCACAAGACTTTCACACTTTTTACTGAGCTGAGTATACCCCCAACATACTCATGCTAAACCTGTTTCTATTAAAAAACTTTGTTCATCATGTACCTTTATGTTCATGTACATGCAGTGGACTGTGGCAAAGAAGATAAAGTGTATTTAATTTCCTCAATTAGCACTACACAAACTGCTAGTATAAGGAGCTTGTCTCAGTTCTCCACGCATAAGCTTGTGATGTCCTTTGAGATCCTCTAAAAAGCTCCACCTCCCCTCCAGCAGCTGGTCTCAAAGGTCATTATCTCTTCTGTCCCAGATTTGTAAACATAAATGAGTAGAAACGTTGTAAATTCAATTGTTGTAGCCAAAGATAACTGAAACACTGCCAACAGCCTGTCTACATTAGGGTGAAGAAAGTTGTTCTCTGCACACAGCTCACTGATCAGCTGGGCACATCTGAGATATCCTGAGTAAACCTTGCCAGGCAAGAAAGAAAGAAGTCAGTCTTTAATATAGAGCAACAGAGCAAAAGCAAAGCCTGAAATTACTTCTTCTTCAATAATGTATGCCTAAAAATGAGGACAGGAGAAACTCTGTGCAGGTACTGGCAGTGGCAGTGGCAGCCTGGATACAGCAGCACCTCAGAGACTTCCTGGAAGTTTGACCATCAGTGCAATGCACTGTTTGTATGCTGTCAGCTTCAGAGGATTAGAATGTTTAGGTGAGGAGGTAATGCTGTTTATAAAGTACAGCAGCTCAGGTATCATAAAAAAAGGGAAAAGAAATAGACTGAAATCTCTATGGGTAAAAATCCCATATTCAGAAAGTAAAAGCATAATACTGTAACTGTTCTACTGAGTTCCTTTTGGAATGATGTCAATGATCAGAAAGAGTTCAATGAGAATAGAGAAGCTGTGAACTTTGAAGACTTAGTAACAATGAGAGGTTTCTGCTGCCAAGTAAATGATTGTTGCCCTGCTTGGCAGTCATAGGACCTAAAAGAAATGACAGTGTTCCTGTTTTGGCCTTGACTGGTCCACAGGACCTAGTTCAAAAGATACTAATGGGAAAGCTGCTCTGTAATAATCATTGCAGTACAATATACGACCCTGATGTGATAGTAGAGGCTGTAGGGAAGAACAAGACCACAAAACATGTAGATAAATCTGATCCATCACAAAAAAGTCAATGTTATTTCTGTAAAGAAAACCTACCTCACTAACCTACTAGCATTTGTAAAGAGCCTCAATAACCATGTGAATAAAGGGAACGCACAGACATAATATAACAGGATTTTTAAAAAGGCTTTTCAAGACTTCATAGCAGGAGTGGAGGGAGGTGTTGCATCAGGTCCAGGAGATAAGACTGAATGGGATGCTTGTGAAATTTACAAAATCATGATACTGATGAATAAAAAGAGCATGAAACTGTTTTTCACCATAATTCCCAATTTTGTAACTGCAGGCGCTTACTGAATTGGTAGGAGATTAGTTTAAAACAGCTAAAACGAAGTACATTTTTTACACAAAGGGTAGTGAACTTCTGGAATTTGTTTTCACAGGAATTTGTGGAGGCAGACAGCATCAGCATACTCAAAAAGGGATTAAACTGATTGAAGGGCAGCAGACCCATAAACAAATGCTTTTTGGCCACAGATTGTTCTCAGAGTAGGAAGTGGCTTTCTTTACTGTTCTGTACGGAATTCTGATGTTTTTGCCTTGAAGCATTGCCATTGGTCAGGCTTTTATAATCTGCAGTCTTACAGTTACCTGTAGTGTATATACATTTACTTATGCTACTGTCATTAAAGTCAGTATGAGTTGGAAGCAAAAGCCACAACCAGCTTCACAAATCAATAAAAGGTGGAAAGTTTACAAATGAAAGCAACAACCTGCAACAGCATAGAGAACTGCTGAGCAAGATGTACTTTTTCTAGGCCCCTACTCTGACAATCCCCAAACTGCTGCATCAACATCGCATTGTACCTTGCTCCACTGACAGACATATTTTGGAAGAGTCTTCAGATTATCATGTTTGTGTATTTTCTCAGGAAATTCCCTAACCTGCACTACGTTGGAGGCTGCAAGACTATGTGGGGAAAGTGTCTCACGCAGCTGCCCTCTGGGCTTCCCTTCATGACAGCTGTTGTAAAAGAATATTGCACTAGCTGGAACCTTAAGTCCTACCTTGACCACCATAATTTTTATATTGACCACAGTCAGCAATACGCGCTAGTATTAACTTTGCAATTAAATCTACTGACCTACTGAAGCCAGCCAATTGTTACTTACAGTCCTTAGTACCAGACAGCTCTACCAGTTGGGAATGTTAAGAGTTGAGTCAATTTGTGGAAGAGGATTTTCATGTGCAAACTTCATTGGTTTTCTATCAGCAAACAAAATTTGGTCACATTCTTGTAGTCTGATCACTATGTGATGGTTTTAAAAATGCAATAGTTATTCTGTTCATTGCTTTTTGATCCTCTAAAAGTCATAGTCTGTGACCTAGTGATATATTTTTTTATAGATTGCATTTAAAATTGTCCCAGTTTCCATCTGAATGTCATTGTGCTTATAAAAAGTGCTGAATATAGCATTTTGTTGCTGATTAAAACACATTCAAACAACATTTTCCTTTAAATCACACAGTTAAATAACTTACAGACCTCTCTGTAATGACGTGATTTCACTTATGTCTTGCATCAAGATTTCACTTATGTCTTGCTAATTCAAACACCAGGTCTGGACAAAGTTTAAGAAAGAAGTGACTCAACATACAGACAGAGAGCCAAAGCCTGAAGATACTACGTGACTTGCTCAAAGTCACTCAAGGAGCAGTGGAGGAGCTAAATTAGTGCTAGATCTCTTGAGTCTTGAGCCACAACATCATCTTCCTTCCTCCCACCACTTCTAGCTAACCCACAGTTTCCTATATTAATCTTCTATAACTGCATTCCTAGGGAATCCCAAGGGAATCTAATTTTCTTGGGCTTTCCTTCTGCGTGTAGGTGTACTGGCAGATGGACAAAGGGGTTGCAGATGATATGTGTCTGGCTGGGTGAGACTGTGTCATAGCCAGAGAGCAAAGCTGTCTAGCTGCTTCCCACAGATGAGGGTCTGAGTGATCACTAACCCAGCAAATGTCCAAATTAGGATGTTAAGAGAGAAAATCCTACAGCAAGAGACATGTTTGGGCTCTTCCTCTTTCCCACATCACCAGAATGACTCAAATCAAATGACCAAATGACTGCAAATCAAACGCAGAAAGAAACAGAAACACTGAACAGATATAAAAATACAGTTTTATCCACAAAAGTGTTTTCCAGACTTCCTCTGAGTCAATGCAATATTTGCTTGCTTTGAACAATACAGTTCCTTCCTAACAATTCAGACTTTGTTTGAACAATACAGACGCAGGCTGAACAACTCCTTTTAACAATGCAGACACTTAAATTTGTCAGCAGTGCATTGCTGGAGAAGAGAGCAGAGTTAACAAAAGTAAAATACGCTACCATCTCAGATATTTGTTGAGAAGTGAAATGAGGTGCTCTTTAACATCTTTATCAATGACATTGATGATGGAATTGAGTACACCCTCAGCAAGTTTGCTGATGACACCAAGCTGAGTGGTGCGGCTGACATAATGGAAGGAAGAGATGCCATTCAGAGGGACTTCAACAGACTCAAAAGGTGGGCCCGGGTGATTCTAATGAGGTTCAACACAGCAAAGTGCAAGGTTTTGCACTTGGGCCAGAGGAATCGCAGGCATATATACAGACTGGGAGGAGCAATCCTTGAGAGTAGCCCTGCAGAGAAGGACCTGGGGGTTCTGGTGGATGAAAAACTTAACGTGAGCCAGCACTGTGCTCTTGCAGCTTGGAAAGCAAATGGCATCCTGGGCTCCATGAGAAGAGGGGTGGCCAGCAGAGAGTGGGAGGTGATTGTCCCTCTCTACTCTGCCCTGGTGAGGCCCCATCTGGAGTACTGTGTCCAGGTCCAGGGCCCCCAGTACAAGAAAGACAGGGAGCTGTTGGAGATGGTCCAGAGAAGGGCCACAAAGAAGATCAGAGGGCTGGAGCTCCTCCTCAATGAAGACAGGCTGAGGAAGCTGGGCTTGTTCAGCCTGGAGAACAGAAGGCTGCCTACAAACATGAGGGCAGTCAACTCTTTGAAGGGGTAGATAATGGCAGGACAAGGGGAAATGGTTTTAAGCTGAAGGAGGGAAGATTTAGGTTGGATATCAGGGGGAAGTTTTTTACTATGAGAGTGGTGCGGTGCTGGAACAGGCTGCCCAGAGAGGGTGTGGATGCCCTGTCCCTGGAGGTGTTCAAGGCCAGGTTGGATGGGGCCCTGGGCAGCCTGGTCTAGTATTAGATGTGGAGGTTAGCAGCTCTGCCTGCAGCAGGGGGGTTGGAGCTTGATGATCCTTGAGTTCCCTTCCAACCCAAGCCATTCTATGACTCTATGAGATGCCAAAATCAGTATTCCCCAAAGCCAGTTTTCATCCAGTAATGCCAAAATCCTTCTGTACAAGAGGGAAGGGTCTCAGAATGGCAAACTCAGGCACAACTAATAGGTCACTGAAGGAAGCTGTCCCCTTTCTTTGATTATAGAGATGACCATTTAGGGAAGGCAGCTTCCCACATGTAACATGGGTCATAATCCCAAGGCTTCAGGCCTTTGTGAAGGAATGGAACAAACTTCAGAACAGCCCCTAGGATGCATTTCAGTACATGGAAGGATATGGATATGTTACTAGATAATGTTCTTTAGTTTGTAGGAGATGTTGAGGTGAATTTTAGCTCAGAAGTTCAGGCAGACAGGATTGATCTTTAAAAGTAGAATGCCTCACCATGTAAACCATATCTCAGGATCTCAGGACATTAAAACTCACTGCCATTTGAAAACCACACCCTGTGATAATTCTTCGTTTGAACACTTACTGCATTTTATAGGCCTTCCTTAGCTCAGCAGCTTGATTATTAGTTGTTAGTCTTAAAATAAAAGGTAAATTAAGTACATATGCAAGTGTGCACGAATATTTATGCTATATACACCACATTAAACCTACATTATGTATAGATTTATGTAAATATAATGTGCATGTGTGTGTTTGTATGTATATTTCTGTATGGAGACAGAAAGAACATAATAGCTTTTTAAAGACACAGAACTGGAAAGTTAATTTACAAGATGCCTACACAATTCTACAAACTCCACAAACATCTCAAGCGGCCTGTTTGATATCTGTTTTTGTTAAACATAAATACATCTCACTCAGTGGATTTACAAATCCCTTTCTGTTCCAATTTCAGTTAGGACAGAGTTAATTTTTTCTTCATAGTATCTGGTATGATGCTGTGTTTTCGCTTTAGGAGACAATGTTGGTAAGATATCAGTGTTTTAGTTGTTGCTGAGCAGTGCTGTATAGAGCCAAGGACACTTCAGTTTCTCAGCTTCTTGTACTGTTCTGCCAACAAGGGAGGCCCAAGGAGTTGGGAAGGAACAGAACCAACTGGCCAAAGGGATATTGCGTACTTGTGACATCATGTGAAAAATAACTTGAAAAAACTGAGGGGAGTTGGCTGTAGGGCAGCTGCTGCTCAGGGACTGGATAGGCCTTGGTCGGCAGATGGTGAGCAACTGCTTTGTGCATCACTAGTTTTCAGTAAACATATATACATAATTATCATTACTATTATTTTTCTCTTATTCTTCTGTCTTACTCAACAGTTTTTATCTCAACCCAGGAATTCTACTTTGTTGGTTTTTTTCCCTGATTATCTTCCCTGTGCCACTGGGAGGGGGAGTGAGCAAACAACAGTGTGGTGCTGAGCTGCCTGCTGCCTTAAACCACGTCACTTTCATCTCACCTTTCCCAAAGAACTTGTGCTTTTTCTGCCATAGCCTGCTTAAATCCACAGACAGTCAGATGCATCTCCTTTCCCTGTGGACACAACCACTTCTCTTTTCTGTACCTCATTGAAATTGGAGAGAATTACGAAAATAACACTTGCAGAAGCATTCCAAATTAGGAGCCAGGGTATTTGGCATGCTATTTTTAGTCAGGCTCTAAAATACTGTGGTGTGCTAACATGAAGCCAAGCTGAAATCAGAAAGGAGGAAACCTAATGCTTTTCTTTATCCCACCACCTATCCTGAATAATGGACTGCATAGTATCCTCTATATGCTTTCAATTTTTGTAAAATGAAAAATGAAGTCAGCGTCTCCCTTATTCCCTTTTACACACCCTCTCTCCCAGTTACATCCAAAAGAGCTGTCAGACCATCACTGGTGGGCAGAGAAGGTGTGACTGCTGGGTTTTTCTGCTCCCAAAGACAGCAAAGCATTGCTCAGTTGTACCCAGGGCATCAGTTCTCAAAGCATTTACCCTAGCTGGAGAGTTGGAGAACTTCTGCAACAGACTGGACTGATGAAGACGACAGTGCAGAAAGCAGAGAAAAGTGTGGAGCCTGGACTGAGGGCTGAGTCAAAGCTCAGCCCCCAGCAGAGAGACAGCCGTGGGGCAATCTAAGAGAAACATCTGACAAGGTCCAACAGACCAGCGCAACTAACTTCAAAGTAGCCCAAGGAAAGACACTGTCTGCAGCTGTCAGCAAAACTAACCAATACTGAACAAGCACTAATGTCCTAACTGAACCAGAGTTTTACAATCGTGAGACTAAGTCTCAGAGCTCCTAATTAGCAGCTCTGATTTGAAGCTTGTATTATAAATGTGGAGGAAAAAAAAACCAGAACACTGTGCTTTGACTTGACTCTCGCAGACTAGAAACAGCCAAAAAGTTATGTTTTATGTGACAAAAATTTGCCAAGAATAGCAGTCATATTTGTGGGCTTATGTTTTGATTCCTTCATTTTGAGATAGCAAAAGAAGGGGTGCAGAAAATGACCATGTTGCAAGCACCTACTCCGCATGTACTAGTTGTTCTGGTGTACATAAAAAATAAAAAATATATTGCCAAAACAAAAATGTGCTAACCTCAGAATTGCTGGGCTTTGTAGACACATTCTAAGACTCTTTATGACTGTGTGGTCTTCACTATGCTTCCAGATGCTGGCAGGATAAAGAGGCAATGGAAATCCTTAAATTGCCTACATGACAGATTAAACAATCTGATCTTACAGTAGCATTAAGAAACTTGCTTATAGACCTTGAGATCACAAGGCTGAGCAGAAAAGCTGGACTGATTGCATCATATCATCATTAAATATGTACAGTGGTACTGACAAAAGCCAGACATCCAAAGAAGATTGCCCACATTTCCTTCAGGCAATCCACTCCAGATGCTGTCAAGTGATTTCTTACAGTGTCCTGCTTGGAAAGAGGGATTAGCTGGATGATCCCTGCAAAGGCCCCAACTCATTTCAGCATTAAAAAAAAAAAAGTCACAAGGACAATATGTAAAAATTATTTCCATTTAAAATATTTTTTAAACTACATGATTACATAATTTAAGAAATACAGCTTGGAAAATCCTAGCAATAATGATTTGATTTTATCAGAACACTAATATATTTTGCAGCAGGAACGAATTACCGAGAATGCTGCCATGCATAAAAAGCTTTGCTTTTGCTGACTAATTGCATCTTTTTTGCTGGTACATCTCCAGAAAGTTTCAAAAATAAATTCAATTAGGTTTAAAAAGAATACAGTTTGGATTATACTTCTGTAACAGAAAGGTTATGGAAGTGATATGTCTAGAATAAGCAGTTCAAAATCTATCTTCGGTATTAAACAGGACAGATTTTTGCTTGAAACCTATAGTCCAAATTCACAAAGCCACAGATTTAGGAGCCAAATGCTCTTCATTTCATGTAGGCATAGATTTAGGAGCTAAATACCCTTCATTTCAAAATGACATTGTGATTTTTTTAGGCAATTCTGATTTCAAAAAGATGGACAATTGCATGTCTGAGCATGATAATAGAAAAACTTTCCCAAGGTTTGGGGGTGGTTGAAGTTAGTGATCCGGACCCCCTTGTTGTCCTTTTTCTTTCTGTTTTTTGCACTATTAATACCTCAAGACCATGAATGTGTCAAAGGTAGGATAAGGATCCACATAAAAAAAGACAAATTTTTTTTTTTGCCCCATATGGTCATCTATCTGTCCATGGGCTCCTGTCCATGGAGGTCCCTTCCAACCATAACCATTCTGTGATTCCATTAAGAAGTGCAAGTCCAGGTCTTAGAGCAGGAAGAGGTGCTGCTACCTTTAAAGAATTCAGAGGTAACTCCCGGTAGAAATAAAATACCTTTAAAGAATTCAGAGGTAACTCCTGGTGGAAATAAAATTGGTTTTATGTCTTTCCTCTGTCTCAAGCCTATGTCTCATACATCAGTTGCATGATTCTTTTCTTCTTCCTTCCCCCATTCAGCCATGGCTAGGTCAAGTACTTGTCTCACAACAGCTAGACAAAAGGAGTGGAGGAATCAGAGAAGGCAGGAACCTTCTCCAGTCCTGCAGGCCATGGAAAAAATCAGATGAGATCCACACAGAAAAGGGAAATCAGATGGGAGTAAGGAAGACAGAAAAGAAGAGAAATAGCCAAAGAAAGTATGTGGTAGAGAGAAGAATCATATCAAGAGATTATCATACCAAGAAATATGCAAGAAAAAAGAGTTACAGAATCAGCATGTGCCAGGGCTACTAGATTGCTTAAGCAAGGCCACAAATACAAGGCTGCATCCTGAGTGGCCATTCCATAAGGCTTCTCTGTCTCTACAGGTTTGATATCTGCTGTAGAGAGCGCAAAAGAGCTAGCATAATAAATCAAGATGGTGTTCAATTTGTTATACCCACAAGCAAAGCCCACATCCATAATTTGCTACTCCACCAGTCTGCTGCACAAAGAGGGGCTTCCTGCCCTGTCGCCACTTCACAAGGTAGCAGTAATTAATCAGAAAAGGGCAAACACATAATGAAGAGATAGTAAGCGCTACTTTTTTAATTGATTGTATAATTGAAAGAAAATCCTGACCCCAGGTGTCCTGACAACAGATCTGTCTGGGAAGCCCAGGTCCAAAGCTGTGCACCATGGATGGGGTTTAACTTTACACCATTTAAAACTATGTCTTTCATGCAAGAAGATTCAAAATATTGCCATGTTTTTTTCTGGACATTAACTTGCACAGACTTCAGCATTGTGCCATTGTGCCTGCTGAGCTGGAGGCATGGGCACAGACTGATCATGGACTACAGCCTTTCTGGTTAGAGGAAGTCAGCAGTCACGCTGCTTTTACTCCTCTAGGACTTGCAGTGTCCTGAACTGACTCTGAAAAGGGCACAATCCTCCGTATGCTGATCTTTCTGCACGCTAAAAAGAATTCCTAGACCTTAGCCTAGCGGGTTTGTTTTGAACTATGGCTTTAAGGCTCATTTGAGATTCATGTGGTTTGGGTTTATATGTGGGAAAATGCATTTTCTCGCCCCCGCATTCATTCTATGCTCACGTATATTCCAAATCATCCATAAAAGGTCTGCAAAATGATCATTACAGTGGTCAAATATATAAGGCAGTCTTGCAAAATTTTATTCACCCACTCTGCTTTGGTGAGTCACCTTTTCAAAGAAAAAAAACCCAATAAGTAAAGAAGTATTTGTTTGTCATCATCATTCATGGAAGAAGGAATGAATAGAGTTTCTGTAACTGAAGCAATGTCCTTTTTCAGTCCTACTATCTAGAGGAAAAGTCAACTCCATCCCAGATGAAACCAGAACATTTTTTCATGACAGCTCAGCAAACCTAAAGCCAAAGCATTTCCTTCTGGTCTTATTTTATTTGATTTTCTCAACACCTAGGTGCTTGCTAGAGATGAAGAGCACACAGTGCAAATAAAAAAACTCATAATTCAATTTGTATGGAACTTTACTTTTCAGGATGTAATCAAATCATGATGATAACCAGGTATACTTCTAAATAATTCTCATGAGTTACTAACATAATCACACTTCCAAATGACTGTGGCAAGTTTTTGTCCTCCATATAGGGAAAATGTTGACCTCATTTAGAACCAAGACTAGCTAAAAAAGCAGAGTTTCGACCATAAGCAGATGTTTCCCTGGACAGTGAATCTAATGTTAAGTAGATATTGCCCTTTCTGGTGTACCCGACTGTTGATGCTGTTGCTAGAAGGCTAGCACTCCCTTTAGCAGCAATAAGCACATCAGTAGCAACCAATATTTGGCAACGCTACAAGCTTGGGGAAGAGTGGCTGGAAGAATGCGGGGAAGGAGTGGACCTGAGGGTGTTGGTCAGTGCTCAGCTAAACATTAGCCAGCAGTGTGCCCAGATAGCCAGGAAGGCCAATGGCATCCTGGCTTGTATCATAAGTAGCACGGCCAGCAGGACCAGGGAGGTGATTGCTCCCCTGTACTCTGGTGAGGCCGCACCTCAAGTACTATGTGCAGTTTGGGGCCCTTCACTACAAGACAGACATTGAGGCCCTGGACCGTGTCCAGAGAAGGGCAACAAAGCTGCTGAGGAGTCTGAAGTAGCAGCTGAGGGAACTGTGATTATTTAGTCTGGAGATGTTCAAGAAATGTGTAAATCAGGGAATGTGACACTAAGGGACATGATTTAGTGGGGAAATATAGGTTTGAGGTGGACAGTTAGACTAGATGATCTTGGAGGTCTTTTCCAACCTTGGTGATTCTATTCTATTCTAACCCAAGTTTAAAACTCTTATGGCATATTTAGAAAGGTATCATAAAGTTGAAAATAGTTTCTATATTTCTGAAATTGAAATTGATAAACCAGGTCAGATTACAGGTTACCCTTCAGAGCAAGTAGTTGTTCATCATTTTCAGGATACTCATAAGCAAAGTGCAACACGTTTCCAATTTTCTCAGTTCCAGTTCATGCACACTAGGCCTCTAGACCATATTTGAAGCACTGCCAGAAGTTGTTTTTTTATTTTCTTAGCTAACCTGAGCAAGAGGTTACAGATGCTGAATGCAGTTCGCATTCTACTTAGCAGTGCCATTGAGTATGCTTACTTGGAATTGCAAATTGTGCCTCCTCAGGATTACTCACAGAGAACTTCAGTATAACAAACAGCTGTCTTCTGCACAACCATTTTTTAAAGGAAAGATCAGCAAATTCTTGATTATTTTGGTTATATTTTTTTAATGCAATGATTTCTACAGACCCTTTCCACCTGTACTTGTAAGGATTCCTTAAAAAATATTTAACAAATAGTCTTTTTTTTCCCATTGACCAGAATTTTTTAGGTCATTATTTCTTTGTTGTTGTTATCATTGGGAAAATGGGAAATTCAAGTTCAAAGCACTCAGTATCTCTTGAATATTGTACATAGAATCATAGAATTGCTCAGGTTGGAAAGGACCTTCAAGATCAAGTGCAACCGCAACCTAACCATACTGCTCTAACAACCCACCACTAAATCATGTCCCTGAGCACCACATCCAAATGGTTTTTAAACACATTCAGAGAAGGTGACTCAACCACCTCCCTGGGGAGCCTGTTCCAACGCTTTACAACCCTTTCTGTAAAGAAGCTTTTCCTGATATCCAACCTAAACCTCCCCTGGCACAACTTGAGGCCATTTCCCCTTGTCCTGTCACCTGTCACCACTGAGAAGAGACCAGCCCGCTCTCACTGCAATCACCTTTCAGGTATTTGAAGAGAGCAATGAGGCCTCCCCTCAGTCTCCTCTTCCCCAGACTAAATAGCCCCAGTTCCTTTAAGTCGCTCCTCGTAGGGCATATTCTCCAAGCACTTCACCAGCCTTGTTGCCCTTATTTGGACCTGCTCCAGCACCTCAATGTCCTTCCTGTACTGGGGCGCCCAAAACTGAACACAGTACTTGAGATGAGGCCTCACCAATGCCGAGTACAGGGGCAGGATTACTTTCCTAGTCCTGCTCACCACACCATTCCTGATACAAGCCAGGATGCCATTGGCCTTCTTGGCCACCTGGGCCCCTTGTTGGTTATATTCAGCCAACTGTCCATCAGCACACCAAGGTCCCTTTCCGTCAGGCAGCTTTCCAGCCACTCCTCCCCAAGCCTGTAGGGTTGCCTGGGGTTGTTGTGACCAAAGTGCAGGACCCGACACTTGGCCCTGTTGAAACTCATATGGTTTGCCTTGGCCCATCAATGCAGTCTATCCAGGTCCCTCTTGTAGTGCCTTTCTACCCTCTGGCAGATCAACACTCCCTCCCAACTTGGTGTCATCTGCAAACTTACTAAGGGTGCACTCAATCCCCTCATCAAGATCATTAATAAAGATGTTGAATAGAAGAGGCCCCAGCACTGAGCCCTGGGGGACACCGCTTGTGACTGGCCGCCAACTGGATTTAACTCCATTGACCACAACTGTCTCACAACATGACTACATAAAGTCAAACATGAGAGATAACTTTTACTATGAAAATCATGCTAATTTTTCATCGTTGTATGACAATACTTTGCACTTGAATAGATCGTTTCAGTAGTAACTGTATACTTCCCAATCTTCAGAGTATTTATAATATTGTATGTATTAAGTTTAGTCCCTACAGTGGCAGACTGTACCATGTAATCCCTTCCTAAGACACCAGCTACTGACACAACCAGAATCAGAATTCTCCCATAAAAATTCCCCTACATACATTTACCAATCTTCATCTCAATACTCATAGCATTTTCAGTCTTACTTATTTGAGAGGTATAGCTCAGAATCTCACTGCACTATTAATTTCCAGTCTAACTGTATTTATGACCATTTTCATAATGGCTCTTCTCCTTTGACAATATTTACCAGTTCTTCGTGAATATACTTTCAGCCAGCACAGTTTTAATTACTTTTTTTTTTTTTTTTTTTTTTAAATGCCTGTGAAGTTAAATAACAGTGAAACTCAGCACTCTGGAAGACTGCAGCAGACTGGATAATTACATCCTTTTTTTTTTGTCTGTGTGACATGGAATTGAAAAAAACTGAAACTTCAAACTCTGGCCCATTCCATACATTTCCTGGTAACGACAACAGACATGGACCATTTGTGAACAGCTCAGACCTTTGGACGCCACTTAAACACACAAGACATGTTCCAAAATCCAGGAAAGTCAATGGAAAGACTTTTGGTTGACTTCCATGCTCTCTGGACTAGGAATACTTCATTGGTCTAGAACATACATTCTGTCTTTTACAGCCTTTTCTCCACGTAGTAGGAGAAAATTTGCCTCCACAAATCTTTTCCAATTAGTGTTCCAAAATAAAGACCCAAGTGGTTTAACACAAAGTTTCCTTCTTCATAACAAAATTCCAAAGAAACATAGAGAGCAAGTGCAGTCATCACACCAGTAAGTTGCAAATGTTCAATGAATATAATACAGTATCTATAATGTAAAACAACACAAAAAAAAAACTTTGAAATAAAATTTCTGCTACAAATATGAGTTTTTGGAAATACTGATCCATTCATAAAACTTTGTAGCAAACAGAATTGGCAGGAAAATTAACATGAGAATTATGTGGGACTTTACCCTAATCACCAAAAAGCACAAAATTTTTGCTTGCATATAAAAAAACCAACAAAGTATTTATGCCGATCTGTGGTGGGAGTCATTGATTGTTTTCATTGACAAAAATTGTTAAGATTGTCAGAATTGCATAATCATCATGGGATGTTTCATTAAATGTCAAATTAAAATGAGTCCCCGTGAGAATGGGAAAACTTGGCAGACTGCTGTATTTGCTCTCACAGCCTGTGTGGAAGAGACGTTCCCTGCAAGATATTAGGAAAGTATCTCAGTGTGTTTGAGAGAGAGAAGAGCACGGGAATTTCTGAGCCTGAGTTGGACAAACATGTTTTATAGAGTGGCAGTCCTCAAGCCTCTGGGCTGAACAAGCTCACCTGCATTAATAAAGTATAGAATCACACAGTCAACTTGGTTGGAAAAGATCTTCAAGATCCTCAAGTCCAACCATCAACCTGGTTAATGAGTCTCACCACTAAACCATGTCCCGTAGTGCCACATCCACACATCTCAAATACCTCCAGGGATAGGGACTCCACTACTCCCTAAGGCAATCTGTTCCAATGCTGAATGTGAAGAACTTCTTCCTAACATCCAATCTAAACTTCTCCAGGCACAACTTGAGACTGTTTCAATAATACAGTATTGGTGCTGTGGACAGAACAAATAGGCCTGCTACGTTTACACCTCAAGTAGGACTAGCAGTCTCAAATGTAGTGTATCTCAGCGTGTGCATTAAGGGCACCCTCAGAAGTATAAGGAAAATGTAGGTGTTTTAACAGTAATACAATAGCTTGCTCAGACACACTCTTCAAAGAGTACCTCAGGGCACCATGATCAGAAAAGATGAGACCTCTTCCCAGTATGCTTTGCCATGTGGACACACAGGTCCAGGAGCTAGACACTGGACCAGAAGTCACTTGTACCATCTCCCCCCACTGCTGCTTCCATCCTGAGGAAGATCTGGTTCTCACTGTAAGGGTGAGGTGTGAGGGCTGAGACTGTAGCAGCAGTTACTCAGGGAAAGGATGAGTGTCTCAGATAGAGAGCCTAGGAAAGGTTTCCAGAGGTCCTCCAATGAGACTGACTTCTGTGCATGTTTCGTGTGCCCCCACCAGCCTGGCACTGCTGTGATTGGGCCTGACCTGGGCAAATGCTGTCTGACCTTACCATGCTTCACAGCCCAGATTTATTTCCATATTGCCATCCTTGGAATGGCACTGAACATTTTTACTGTAAATGTCCCACAGCAGCACAGAGATGACTCAATACAGAGACTTTGTGCAAGGTCAAGACATTCTTCAAGTAGGTTCAGAGACACAAATCCATCTTAGCTAAACTAAGCAGGGAAAAAGTGCAGTGTAGAACAACAGCTGAGCTGCAAATTGATATCCATAAATACATGTAAATCCTCCAGGGTCAAGAATGATCTACGTCCTTCTCAAGCACAAGGTGGTGTCACAGGGAACAGTCTATTTATTGTGTTCTTCCTACTATGAACCTGCTGCTGGGTTTGAAGGAAGAGCAATGACTTCAGACGATGAATTTCCAAAGCATGTAATCTGGAGCAGCATCTCCTAATTACACTCTATAAACCATTCAAAATTGCAGTGAAATTGTCCATCATAAATCTAAACACAGTCAAAATAAACTTCTGGGCTGATGGGGAGATGGAAGAAAAAAAGAACAGTACAGGAAAATAGAACCACTTAAGTTCTCCAGTTGCAATTACAACACTGATTCCAGAGCAATACTGTATAAGAGCCAAACAGGATTATAGTGTCACATCAGAAAAATTAAGATATAAATGTGAGATTTAAAGACATACACAGATACTAAAGATAATATTTGTTTTTCTTCTCAGAAGCGTTCCTTGGGAATCCTACACTCTGCAAGAATGGTCTGTACTGTCACAAGCAAACAAAAGAAACAAAAGGAATCATGAATAAAACTACTTTCAACCACATAAACAAAATCGTCTCAAGGCATGACATCACAGCCTGTAAAAGACTTCAGTGTCTGGGTTTCATTCTTTCAGAGCATCATGAGCATTATTTTTAGACTTGACATCTTGAATAACACAGGGGAGAATGAAAACAAGGAACCAAAGCTTTCCTATGCTGATCAAAGATCTGAAGGCATTATTTCCCACCACATAATGTATTTCAACATTTTTCCTGAAGAGCTGCACAGCAAGAAACAACTATGGGGCATGGACAGTCCTCTTGGAAGCAATAAAAATTGTTGGTTTATCTTCTGAATGATCATATGTATTTGTTAGTTGTCAGTGCACTAATGTGACAGAGTCAAGGAGGTGTGTTTAGATAAAGACATGCAATTCATTCCTCCCTGAAGCTTTGTCATAAATACTAGAAAAAAACTAAGCTCTTACTGAAAGGCCTGGATCTGCTTCTCCAGAGAACAATTCAGAGATAACATCAAAATAGTACGTTGCATCTGTACAATGATCTGCCAGAGTGACAAATCACTAAAAGATAGCAGCCAGTGATCTCCTCCAGATTGTTATCATAGAAAGGATATTCCTCTAACATCTTTAATGGCTGAGAACCCTCGAGTGCCTGAGTCCATGTGTGCCAAAGCTTTCACTGAATGGCAGCTAATGATTTATTTAAAAGCAGAACATTTCAGTGAGGCAAGATGTTGATCCTTCATTGGTTTCATTGCCTTATAATGAGACAAGAAAATGATTGGAAGACACGAATTCAGTGTTGCCTAACTTTCCTCATTTTTTTAAGCTTAAAAGAACGTCAGTAAAAATCTTGCTTCCCTGAAGTACACCTCCATTCTAGCTACAATGCTTTATTTTGCAAGGTATTGTGAAAAAGTTAAAAGCAAGAGTTTGATAAGCACAGTCAGAAGTCAGCTATTTTACAACCTCCTCCTTCCACTGCACTTCATCAGTCTTGTGATAGTTCTCATCCTAAAAGAGTTTCCACAGGATTAATTACCTTAATTCTTAATTCTATGCATGTACCAAAAAAAACTGTTCTGGTCCAAATTCAGGTCTGCCTGGATCAGCTCAGAACGGAATCTTTTCATACCACGGTAAAAGTTGGACTCTGACACAAATCACATAATTCAGCTGCATTTAGGATTAGAATTATGAAACTCAATTGCCTGGGTTGGATCATCAATTATGCCAGATACTCAGAAGCCACCTCTGCACACATCAGACTCCCATCCTGTTCCAAAACTGCAGCTACAATTTAGCGTTCTGCCATTTGCATGCATAAAAACATTGTCCTCTTTAAAGGTTCACCTCTGAAAATAAGTCTCTTCTAAATATTTTGACAGTGACTGTATGAAATTGCATGACTCATGTCACAATACTTGGAAACTTGCTATGCTGAACATCCATTAGGAGGACGTTCAAGATTTCTTTGCAATAAGTTTGCAGTGGGAGCTGCGGGGGAAGGCTAGACTGGAAAGGCTTCAAGATCTGAGGAGATCATAAAATAATGTTAATAATATCTTCATGCTTTATCTCAACAACTATTTAAACAGCATAAGAAAGTGTGCCAGAAATTCAAATTACATCAGTTGTACTATGCTTGGCCAAGTTGTTTCCATGAGGGCATGATCTACCTTCAGTAGCAGGAATTAGTAAAGAGCTGACTACTGAATCATAGAATCGTGGCATAGCTGAGGTTGGAGTTTATCTTATCCTCTGCTCAGCCTATCCAGACAACCTACATTAGATTACCCTGCTTCAGCAGGAGGTTGGACAAGATGACTACTGTAGATCACCAAAGAAGCCGAAGTCCTCCTGAAAACTAGTAATATGATCTTGCTTTTTGCTGTGCTCCATCTCACAACCCTGAACTCCATCTATCTCATTGTCACTGCAGCTAAGGCTGCCTTTTGACTTTCATAACCCCAGTAAGGCCCTCCTTGTTTGTAAGAATGAGGTCCAGTACAAGCCCTGTCCTTGACTGCTCTTCTATCACTCACAACAGGAAGTTGTCATTGATGCTCTGCAGACAGCTCCTGACTTGCTTACACCCTACTGTGCTGACCCTCCAGCAGATATTTCAGTGGTTGAAGTTCCCAAGAGAACCAGTGCCTGGGAACATGAGGCTATTTCTATCTGTATGTAGAAGGTTTCAACTATTTGTTCTTCCTACGCAGGCAATCTGTAGCAGTCATCCACTACAATATCATGCATACTGGTCTGCTCTTTGAACCTTACCCATAAACTCTCAGTTAGCTTATCATCCATCCTCTGGCAAAGCTCTGTGCATTCCACTGCTGCCTCACATAAAGGGCAGCTCCTCCTCCATAGCCTCCTGGCCTGTCCTTCCTAAAAAGCCTCTATGTCTCTGTTGCAGCACTCCAGTCATGCAAGCTATCCCACCACATCTACATCATTCCAAAAAGATCATAGCCCTGCAACTGCACACACATGTGCAATCCAAAATTATCATGTTTGCTCCCTTTCATGTATATTTGTGTACAGGCATTTTGGAGAAACATCCCAACATGATGATTTCCCAAAAAGGGTTTGGTGGTTCCACCTAAGGAGAGTCTTAGCATTGTTTACATGCTAATGCTTACAGTAACACCTCTTAAATTCATTAATGTATTTGCACTTTGAAGTCTTTGCAGTGCGCACTTACTCCAGCAAAATGTGGGAGCGAGGAGTCACAGAAACACAGAATTGTAGGGGCTGGAAGGGACCTCTAGAGATCATTGAGTCCAATCCCCCTGCAAAGCAGGCTCCCCAGACCAGGCTGCATAGGCAGGCATCCACAGGAAGGTCTTGAAGGTTTCCAGAGAAGGAGACTCCACAACCTCTCTGGGCAGCCTGTTCCAGTGCTCCGTCACCCTCACTGTGAAGTTCCTTCACATATTGGTGCGGAACTTCCTATGCTTCAGTTTGAGGCCATTTCCCCTTGTCCCAACACCACACACCACTGAAAAGAGTTTGGCCTCATCCCTTTGCCTCTCACACATCAGATATTTATGAACATTGATCAGATTCCTTCTGAGTCTTCTTTTCTCAAGGCTGAACAGACCCAGGTCACTCAGCCTTTCCTCATAAGAGAGGTGCTCCAGGCCCTTTGTCATCTTCATGACCCTCTGCTGGACTCTCTCCAGGAGATCCCTGTCTTTTTTGTACCAGGGAGCCCAGAACTGGACACAATACTCCAGGTGAGGCCTGACCAGGGCAGAGTAGAGGGGGAGGATCACCTCGGTTGATCTGCTGGCCACGCTCTTTTTAATGCGCCCCAGGATGCCATTGGCCTTCTTGGCCACCAGGGCACACTGCTGGCTCATGGCCAAAATGTCATCCTGTGAGTGAAAAATGATCACTGTCTGATAAGATGGCTGACAATACTACTAAAATTTGACTCACCTTTCAATATCCATGAAGTCCTGATTGGACAGGGAGAAATCTATGATGATTTAAATGCTGTTTCAAGCAAGAGAAAACATACATAATTGGTCGATTGTTTCTTATTACTTATTTTTCCTTACGCAGTTATCAACATTTCAGCTAAATATATATAATTGACAGAGAAACTTACAGGAAATACAAAATTAATTACATCTCTATTCATCACTTCTTAAAATAATGATGTTTTTATACAACTTAGCTCAAATCTGTTCAGTGTAAGATATTTTTAGCAGATGCACTTTTTATATGTCCTACCTATTAGGAGAGACAGATGGATATTTTTCACATGGAAGAGTCAATTATTTTCTCTACTTTCTTTCTCCTTTTAGCATTTTCTAGTTTCTATCTTGAAAATAACCCACAAGGAAATTATTCTGCACTTTACTTCTGTACGTTAGTAACATACATAGATAGGAGATTCAAATTCACCCATCCAAGAATGATATTTTCTCAGTTTCATGATTGCTGAATCTCAAAGTTCCAAGAGCACAAAACATAATCTGGGCATGAGAACCACCCATGACATAGTATTTGCTGGGCAGTCTTTTCCTAAACTAAACTGTTGGCTAACCAGGGTGGAAAAAATTTTAACAAAAGGACTTTCTTCTCTGCCCTCAATTGTCTACATTTATCTAGGCATATACTGGTTTCCCACAAGAAGCACTGGGTCACTTAGAGGTAGGGGATAACAATCTACAACGAACAAATTTACTAGATCTGTGAATAACAAAGTAAATTTCAGTGACTGATCCTGTCAGGTCTCCCAGGATACTTTTAGACATTACAGCTGTCCCATACTCCAGGCCACTGTATTTCTGGAGCTACCATCTTGATCCAGTTCTACTCTCTCACTTGGCCTCTATGTTATTGAATTTGAGTGCCAAGGACACGTGCTAACACTTTTTTTTTTCCTCGGAGTTTCCAGGAGATTATCTTCTATAGTCATGTTGGCTAAAGCCAGACAATTAGTACATACCGGACATTTTTGAAAACGTGATCATTTCATTCAATGAGAGGCTGCACAGTCCTTTCAGAACAGATACATGTCTACCCTGCCTGCCTTGAATATGGGATGTCACCAGGCAGTCCCAAATGAGGAGGGAGCTGTGTAGGTACACTATCCTTGCATTAAGCCTCAGCAAAAAGTGCAGTCTCAGCAGAGCTTGCTAGCTTGGACTAAGCACCATGATAAGCATGGCTAACCAGCCTCCTTTACAAAGCTGGTTCACAGCTGAACCCAAAGTGTAATTTGACTCAGTGCCTAAACAGAAGTTGAATTTTCTGGAAAAAAAAATCCCAACTAGGTTTAACTCAAGGTATTGTGACCTATTGAAAATGTGGCCATAATTCATGACATTCAGTACTGATCCATTTCCAAAGAGTTTGTTACAGGCAAAACCATATTGGTTTGGAAGGAACTGTTTCTTCCTCCAGTGGAATTTCTTCCACACTGAGATGTGGCTTTTCCAACAGTACAATGCTCAATGCTATTAATGCTAGAGGATGGCCATAGTCCAATGTGATGTGCCAAAAGACTACATACTAAGAAAATGAGAAATTTTCCTTAAAGGTTTTGAATGCCAAAGATGAATTGATTCATGCACCTTCAGAAATATGCATAATTTTGCAGCATATTTGGCAAATGATGATCCCAGGGAAATAATAGCAAGAATAAAATCAGTTTTAACAGATAAAGCTGACTGAACTTTAAACTGAAACAAAATGTACGTGCTATTGGTATTACAATGAGAACTTCCCAGTTGTTGGATTGGGGGCCATTCTTCAAAATGGAAAATCGAAATAGATGGAATACATAAAATACATATAATGTCAAGACAAAGCAAGTACACATTTTATGAATCACAAAGCACATTTTATCATAGAGTACCTCATTCTATTGACTACGTTTACACAGAACGCAAAACAAAAAAAGTCATTCTGTGTGGGAAATATACCGTATTTTGATCTTCAAGGGATTCTGAAAGCACCACTGACTGGACCATCTTACTGAACATGCAGTAGAACACCTAAGTATCCCAAGACTCTTCCTTTATACTGAACTACATTTTTAATGAAATCTTTGGTGCTGTGAGTCACCAAAAGAACAACATGCTATGTGCTGATTTATACACATTTGTGAAGCAACACAATGCATGCAGAAAGACTGATAAAGCCTGTTAACAGGTAATAAAGAATAAGAGGTCTGTCTTTCCTGAGCTCTTACGTCTAAGATCAATAACTAGAGCTGAAATGAAACTACCTCTACATATGTCTACCTAGACACCAACCTCTCTAACTTCAGATTGAACTCCACCACATTTTACAAGCCTATCATAGAAGTACTTCTAAGAAGGAATACATGTTTTTCTTTGCGATATCATGAACTCTTGATTTACTCAAATACACAGGATAGATCTATTAAACTGCAAAATATTCAGAAAATAGGAAAAGTTTGAAATCTTGTGATATCTACCCATATATGGGTTTAATACCACACATTCAACTTTAAATAAGAGACAGAATTAATCCAAAATCTGAATGGAAAAAAATAATTTAAGGGAAGAATTAAAAATTATAATTTGAAAGTCTGAGTAATGCCGCTAGACAGAAGTTGAGACGTACTGCAGATGAACTGAGTCAGTCACATATCCGAATTATCTCATGCAGGATTGAGAAAGAAAACCTTTATTTCAGAAAGTTTGTAATGTAGCCACTGACAGTCACTGCTTGGCTGAAAGATCAATGTCTATGTCTTCTTTTAGTGTCTTTCCCTCTACATTCCTGAGAGAATTGCCTAGAATATCTATTTATAAGTAGCTGGCTGTAGCTCATTCACTCTCCATTTTTAGTTCCTATTTCTATATATTGCTGCATGAAGCAGGGTACAGCAATCTTTATTCATATTTCTGAATTTACTTCCATCTGAAAAATTCATAACCTCCTGCTTCAAATGACCAAATTATTAGGATACGACTATAGTCTATCTGTGTAACCTCTACCAGAAACGGATGATGGGTATATTTACTTAAATTGTAGATTTGTTACCTTCTGTTTTTGTATTCCTGATCATCACCAGCTATAATCTTCATCATTTCTGCCCCCAGTAAATAGCATTGCTTTAAATATGCGTACAAAGATCTGTGAGCAAAACTGTTGTTGTTCTCCTTTTAAATTTTACATTTGTCCCAGTGTCTGCGCTACAAGTTTTATATGTGTGGTGTCTCAGTTCTTAATTTATTTCATCTCTCTGTTTTTAGCAGAGACATCTCATCATTATTTTATTTAGCAACAATGCTCATCTCTTCCATTCTTCCAGCAAGACAGTATTGAACTGACCATCATCTTTCAGAGGCAACAGCCATTGTCCATCAGAGCCTTACAAGGAGTAGTCCTTCCAAGAACATGATTATACCATTCAGTTTTGTAAATGAATACCCCAGTAACAGCCACTTTAGGATTTCCCAAACTAAATATTGTTCAAACAGAAAACAGTATTTCTATAGACCCAAGGACACTGTAAGGCCTGGCTCCCTGCTCAGCCTTCACTGGGGCCTTCCCACCCTGCCAGAGTGCCTTTCCAGCCCAGCCTGGGGCCATTAGCCCCTTCCCCAGCAGGGAAGGTGTATAAATACCTGAAGGGAGGTGCAAAAAGGAGACAGGAAGGCTCACTTCAGTAATGGCTAGTACCAAGACAAGAGGCAATGGGCACAAAGGGGAATACAAGAGGTTCTCCCTGAACACCAGGAAGCACTTCTGTGGTGCACAGACGGTGGAGCACTGGCACAGGTTACCCAGAGACTGCAGAATCTCCTTGGAGATTTTCAAAAGCCACCTGGACATGGTCCTAGGCACATTGGCCCTACCAATCCTTGGGCAGGAGTTGGATGAAATGATCTTCAGAAGGGCCTTCCAGTGTTAACCATTCTGTGATCCTGTGGCAGCACAGAGCTCTTGTCCTTTTCCTCATTCTGGGCAACATTAGACAAGTTCAGTTAATCTAATATGATGATCATCCAAACCAAGAAGTCACTCTTGTGTATACAGATCCTCAAGTTTTTGTTTCCATACTGCACCACATGGATGCAGTTCTTGGAACACACATCTTCCTGTCACTTTACAAGAAGCTTTGATACTTATTTTAAAGCATGTAACTAAAAACAAAAAAAACAAAAAAAAAACCTAGATATATAGCTCACAAACTAAAGGATAGAGCAGTTAATAAAATGGGTTGGTTTCCTCCAGTGTTTATTGCCTGCTAGCATATAAATTAATGGAGTGAGCTCTCCAAGAGCCAGCACACATAGCATAACTTGCCGTAGGCACGTAGGACAAAAAAAGTAGCATTCAGAAGACAGATACAGAAAATTTTCTTTTAGTCAAGAACAAAAATAGTCCTTAGGAGAACAAATATGTTACTTTATCTTTTAGGATGACTAAAAGTAGATAGAATTTGAATGAAGAAATCCACTATGCAAGACCTTATAATTTCATCAGAAAAGAACTACAAGACATAACAGCCTTTCAGCAACTCAAAGACTCACCACCTTCCAACCAACCTCCAGCAGCAGCTACCCCCTCCCCACAGCTTTATGGCCTTCCACATGATGTCTGCTGGTATGGAACACCTGGCACCTGTCCTGGCCCCAGACGTCATCAGGCCTGGCCTGGTCTTGGGAACGCTCCCATCACTCAGCAAGAACCAAAGCACAGGTGTGCTGTTAACAGTGTCTCAGCTGAAACTGAGTCACTCATTTTCTTCCTCTCCTCAGAAAATATTAAGCTTTCTTCCACCCATGATGGCTAACATTTCCTCCCAACCAGCAGGAGAAAATGCACCAGCTGATGACTGTAACTGAACATTTCCCTATGTGTTTTCACCTTCATTCCTTCACTTGTGGTCTTTGCTTCTGTTCCTTTTTTCTGAACGCTGTTGTATGCCACCCCAGTAATCCACAGAGAGTGAGGAGTTAGAAATGTGTTGGTCAGTAAAGTCACAGCTTTCAAATTCTTCCTTCTCTCTGTGATTTCATTCACCTGAGTGAGAAGTTAAGGTACCTTCTCTTACCTCAGCTGGAGAAAGAGTTTGTATTTAAAAAGAAAATAAATGAAGGCAAAGTTCAGGAAAGAAAGTTATGGCCTTTAAGGAGCCTTTTTTTTTCTTGAAGATCTCTATGTTTTTGCTCACTTACAATGCACTCAGTGTATCAATTCATTTGGGCTCATAAAAATCAAATATCTCAGATTCAGGAGGAAATGGGACCAACCTCTGACCCTATGGTAGTGGTAGTAGACAGTTCCTGCACAAGATAGTTTCTCTATTTAATTTCTTTGACCTTTAGGTGAGGTCTTACTTTGTGCCAACACTGTTTTGAATAATGGAAACTCTAGTTTCATGCTGCTATCTGTAGTGTAAGTTTTAATTGTAGCTATACTTTTAAAAGTATTTATCTTCACAATCCTGAAATCTTCACCTATTTCAGTAGCAATTTTCTCAGTTCATTTTTGGGGAAGCTAATGCTGTAGAGGGAAAACTCATCTTTTAGGCGTGGATTTGAGAAATGGGACAGATACAAGAAATGTTTAGTGCTGTTTTGATTTCCGTTGCTACTGAAAAGAGATCGGTTAGTGAGATTGTGAAATATAACCTCAGGATAAAACCTTGGAGGCTGGGGTTTGTATTCTACAGGAGTTTTCTGTCAGATGTACTGTACACTAGGGCATTGCCAAATAGCAGCATAGAATACTTGTGGTATTCTGAAGAACTGCCAAAGAAAACAAGTCTGCAAATTCTCCTTTATTTGTTGTTATGATGACATTTCTCGTATCAACAGAGTTTCTAGAACTGAAATCTAAAGGATAAACATCTAAGGATGGATACTGGGCCAGGACTCCTTTTTGATTTTTTTTAGGGACAAATCCTAAATGCACTGAAATCAGACAAAATTCAGTAATTGGAGGAAAAAAAAAAGAAACACTTTTGGACTTCAAATAAAATAAAACTTCCCTTATCTCTTGAGTGGATATATATATATGTATGACTGTGTGTATGTGCATATACAAAAAATGTATTTATAGCATTTTTAAGATTGTTTTCCTTTTCATTTCAAACCTTGGATATGGCTTTATATTTTCAGTTATTTATGCTGAATGTAAATTAAGGTTAAGATCCTCTGAAGTTAAAGACGTATTATTTTTCACTGTCTTCTGTTGGGCAAAAAAGTGGATTTTTTAAAATTATTTTTTGACTGTGTCTTGAACCATCTTACATGGTAACTGGCACCTGTAGTTACAACTAAGAAAAGCAAAATACCTACTGAGATTACTTCCTGCTTGTTAATGTATTGCAGTGATAATATCAAAGCAGCAAGAGGACAAACAGTACAAAAAGATACGAGGAAAACTGAAAGAGCAGTACTTAAACATTAACAAGGAACCCTAAAACTCTGATCCTAAAATCTTACTTTGCAGGATTAGAGTCAAGCATTAGCAAAGTGCAAAAAGTTACATGCTACTGTATGTAGCATGTAAACACTTACATGCTACTGTATGTAGCATGTAAACACTTACATGCTACTGTATGTAGCATGTAAACACTTACATGCTATATATGATCCATGAACACAGAGAACTCCTCTGTTAATCTGGTTTAATGGCATATGCAGCCACCAAAATAAAAAGAGAAGACAAGCGTTTGTAATAGCAGTAAGAGAAAAGGAGCTGAAGATTTCAGCTTTGTCAGCCTTTCCTTTGGCAGGCCAAACAGGCCTAGCTCCTGCATGCACCAGGCGCTGCGGCCCTCTGCTGGACTTGCTCCAGCCTGAACTCAGCTTTCTTGTCCCTGGGGATCCCAGACCTGCACCCATGGGAGGAGGGGAATGGCACAGGAAGGAAGGAAAGGGAGCAAAGACTGTGCAGGGCATAGTGTGTTGGTACAACTGATAAGGTTAGGTATTGTATGGTGTACAGTAATTTAATTTGCTCTGTTCAGTGTCATGAAAGGAGCCCAAAGCTGAAAACATTTACATGTTGCAACTTTCCAGTGGTGGTTGCTATGAGACATATAAACAGCAGGCCACTATAACTGATAAACATCTCACTTTTGCTTCAGTTTGGCAGCTGCAAAAATAGTATTACTCACAGTATTAATCAGTTTTATATACTTCTGCTTGTCCCAGACAGGGACACTGTTGTCATATTCAGCACTGGAGTTCTGGTGGCTTACAAATATCTCTATCTTGCACTACTTCAGAGACCAGTAGCTCCAGTGAATTACATGGCAGAAGTCTTTGGTTAGGTGCCCTCTCTAATGGAAGAAGATATGTTTTCTATCTCTTCTCTTTTCCAGTGTTTCCTGAGCACCCAAAGCTTTTCTATTTTCATTATAGCTCAAGAAAAAAATAACTCTTTCCTTAGTACTTTTAACCTAGGAACTTTGCAGGGATAACATGCTATGAAAAAGAGACAGAAGATATCTTATGTCTTTTCTGCCCTATTTTTAGTTTTGTACAACCTTTAATGTTATACAAATAATCTTGGTAATGACTTAGAAAATAACCTGAGGCAAGTTAAAAGGGTCAGGGTATTAGAGGCATCATCCCTTCTCAAACTGAGAGATCCACAGATGTCTCAAAGTAAGCACCCAGAAAGGTCAGCAACTTGAAAGCTCAGTCAGTAGCATGCACCGCTCCTGGGAGGAATAAGTATGGGTCACACAAAGGAAGGGAAGGGTGACCAGGAACTAAGGTACCCAGGACTCAATATACGAGAATGAAAGTGGAAGTTGAACTGAGCACTAAACTATTCTCTAAGAACAGTTCAGAAACAAAATGTTTTTCGAGGGTGAAGAAATTCATAACAACAATGCTGACCCAGAAACAAAACTGAGAGCAAAATATGGGCCACAGCTCCAAACCATCTTGCTGTGTTTCCTCATTAAAAAACAAGTATCTTATTGTTAAGGGCTTTTTACATCTCCAAGCTTACAGAACAGATTTGCTGACTATAAATTCAACCTCATTACTGTCAGTGGCAAAATGCAGCTGATGTTACAGGAGGCCGGATCTCAATTTACTTTTCAAAATCACTTTCTTAGGTACTATTTGTCAGAATCAGCTCAGCATACTCGCGCTTGAGTTAAAAGAAGCATTGGGATACAAACATATTAAATGTCACAAATGAGAATGCAGCTGAGCATTTATTTTCTGAGGCAAATAGTGTATCAGCACTAAAATATCTTTCTGAGTCTATTATTTTTTAAGTGAGTATCAGTAAGAACTTTTATAAGGGGAGAATTCTTCAAGAGCATTTCTTTTCATTCCCATCTCTTTTCCAGGCACGAAAGAGATGACTGTACACATCTTAATGAGTGGTTCAAGCCAAAATGCGAGGTCTTTAGCGGAACACTGAAGGAAGAAAAGCCTCTGGTAGAAAATGTGCTTTCTTGATTGCTGTAAGCTGATCTGATATATCTTCATTGTGTTTTCCATTGTGGAATTGACTATGGAAATTTGAAAAAATGAATTATTGCTTTTAAGAATTGTATAGATTAATTATCACTAACAAACCTGTTTTATACTTTAAAAAAAAAGTCTTGATGAGAAAAACTGTTCATGCTGTAGATTGAAACACATATCTGGCAACATTAATCCCTGTCCATTTACGTTCCTCTTTTGTGAGAATCACTGTGCAGTCAGTGCTAGGGCATTTAAAAGACATTATCACAAAAACACAACAGAAAAAAAAAAAAGAAGAAGAAGGGAGGCACTGTTTCAAGTGAGACTTTCTACATGCTTTCCATCACTCCATTTTTGCCCATTATTTTTGTCTAGAGATCTCAGCAGTGACACACCGTCATAATATTTAGCCTTCGTAAAATAGTAACGCTTCCTGGAGATTTGTGCACTTTCGCTATCTTTGCAATCAATATGCAGAGAACTCTGAAAAATACACAGACAAATACTGCCTTCATTAAGATTCTCCCTGCAATGCTCAGTCCTTATTTCAGACAAGCAATGACCCTTTCCCACTTTCTTGTTCATATCCACAGTTTTAGCCAAAGGACTTATGTATATAAAATTAAAAGTGAGTTTTTAAGCCATTTCCTTCTTTAAAATTGCCAGACTATGCAAACTGCTTGGTTGTGCATGAGGTATTCAGGAACTCAGACTTGTCTGTATGTGCTTTGCATCTGTATTTCTCCAGCACTTGCTTGGCTCAACCTCACATCAGGTTTCCCAGAAGTGTCATCAGTACCCCCCCAAAGTCATTCCCATGAGAATTCCTGGAAATGAGTTATTCTTCCTTGTTGGCGTCCATCAGTAAACATTCATACGTATGCTCTGTCCAAACATTTCAAGTATTTTCTCCGGACTTTGGATGAGCCACTGGAAAGTCTTTATTACTCCAAAATGGATTGCCAGCAGAAGGACACCTATGTCGAGCACCGTGGTACAGGGGAAAGAAATGTCAGCCAGGTTTTGGGATGTTTCTTTTGTTTCTTGTTATTGTTTGTTGAGTTTTTCTTCTTTTATTTTCCCCTGGAATAAAATTGTTTATCTCAAGTTCAGAGGTCGTCTTGATTCATAATTCATAGTTCTGTGCCTATAGGAAGGACACATCCTAGAGCTGGTAAAAATCCTGCAGATCTGGAGCAGGGACTTTTTAAATAAAAAGCACAGACTGAGCTTCTATGTACTGTTTAAATACTTCAAACCAACAGATAATGAAATTGCAGCACCTCTATTAAGACTGATGTCAATAAGGAACACAAAGAATATAAAGATTGTCTGTCAGACATTGGGTATATTTTTGTAAAGGAATAGAAAAATAATTTAAAATATATGCTGTAAATATGCCATTCTTTCAGTAAAACTCTGTATGGAGAACAGATGGGAATCCTTCTTATGCAGATGTGGGCATCTGGTTAAGCTTGTCCTGGTGACACAGTTAATGCCAGAAGCAGACATATGGGGGACCACTGCACAATGTCATTATTTTAAATACAGTTCAGAGAAATATTTTTAATCAATTCTCCAAATTCCTACCAACCTTTTTTAATTTCTGCCAAACACGTGCATTTCTTTATTGCACATCAAGCTGCAGGACATATTCTTGATACTTCAACTCTCCACAATTACATGAGAACATAATCAATGGCTTTGATTAAATGTTTCCTCAGTTCAACCCAGAATTAGTCCATTACAGTCTATAAGGCATGTTGCTGTAATCAGAGTCACTCTGAGAAATGCCATCTGTTTAGACTTCATTTCACTGATAACCAGTCAGGCAGTCTAGGAAGTTGTTGTATAACCTCCAGTTTGTGGACACAACATTCATCACAGCTTCCAGTGCGCAGTAAACACTCAGTGATCAGGAAGCTAGCCTGCACATATCGTTCAATTTACATGGCAGGTGTTTTGCATGATCTTCAGAAATGCCACTGCAGCTTTCTCAATGAATTTGAAATGCTTTGCTCCAGTAGCAGTGAAAGCTGTTACTACATCTAAGACAGAGCTTTGTTAAGATTACAGGGGTAGGAAGTCCACCTCCTCCTCCACTCTCCTCTCTTTTAGCAAGTGATTCTTCTGGTTCAATGAAGAGTTGTTCTTGTTTAATTTACCCTTGTGGTCCTGTCAAGGTAAAGCTACATATGCTACTGCCATCACTATGACCAAAGCTGAGGTGACCTCCTGAGCAGATAGTCATCTCTCGCATGGTCCCAACAGGATGAAGTTCAGCAAATACCAGACACCTCTACTGAAGCAACCTAATTGCTAATACTGAACTGAGTGTTGCCACGGCTGCTACGGTCATGGCACATGAAGAATTGAGTGGCTTTAGCTACTTGCTGCAGTCCAAGTATTTCTTTAGGTGAAGATTCTCTCTGGCTGCAACAACCATCCATCAGAAACACCAAGCAGGAAAAAAAATCTGGAGCTGGTGAGCTTCTCTTTCATTTTCTTCACCAAATGCCTTGCAGCTTGAATTTTGTTAAAAGTCATATTCATACCTCAGACAGTGGAAACCTCTCCTGTTTTCATCCACTGACCTCAATATACCACAACCCAAATACTTATTTTAAGACTATACCCATTGTGGTTGACTTTGGTACCTGGCATTTCCAAATGGTGGAATAAGTAACACTAACAAACAGAACACACAGGCATTGGTCTCAATGGGCCTTTCAAAAAAATGAATAACCACATATAAATTTTCAGTAGTTTTATTGAAAAATGCCTCTTTCATTTCAGAAATAAATAATATAAGGCAGTGAAATTCACAATTTGCAGTTAAAATATAAAAGCAGCAATTCTATATCCATAGTCTTGCAAACAATTTCCAACTGCTTTTGATAACTACGAAACATTGTATTCTGAAAAACAAATTCCATACTAAATATACAACATAAACATGCAATTCCATCTCTGCAGGATTGACTGCAATTTGGCATAAATGTTACTGTGTCTACAAACAAGGAGATTTCAGGCATTATTAAACTGTATCCAGTTGATACAAAGATTTCAGCTACTTAATGTTTGTGGTGTTTAAAGGAGATGTATAAGATCAGTATATGCTCTGCAAAGTGTAACTAAGAATAGAAGAACATGACAGTGATAATGGAAGGATAGAGAAGTTTGGGCTTCTTTCTTTTTCAGCTAAATAATGCAAACTTGTGACCTGACTGAACTGCAAACATGCATTTGAAAAAGAAGAAAAACGTAGAGCTAAAGCAGACGGTCCTCATAAAATTTGCAGCAGCTCTGTGGTTATTTTTGTTTTTTGTTTTCTTTCTTCTTTTTTTTTTTTTTTTTAAACATAATTTTAAGGAAAAGGCAGCCCTGGGATAACTGAATGCAGATATTAACCTGTATGCAGCCCCTGTAAGCAACAGTATTTTACAAGCTTGTCCAGAGCAGAACGAAGTTGCTAGTTACACACATTGCTATCCCCACATAAGCAAGATACAGAACAAGAGTGCGTTTGATATGAGAAGACCAGAAAGCTATAATATTGCCAAAGAAATGATGCACTCTCCCTGTGTGTATCTGCAAATGCAAGTATAGCAAAAACAAATACCACCAACCGACCCCCCAGAAAAACACAAAACAGGACACAGATCTTTTATGGCTTTGTTTTTGCTTTTCTTGACAGCGATCTTTTCCAGCGCATGTGCTCAGGGTACTCTGGTGAATGCATTTCAACTCCATAGTCCTCATACTCGTCCTCTCTCCTTTCTGACTCCATAGGGACTATGAAGGGTTCACCTTCAGGCTGATAGGGTCCACTTTCAGGCACGTATGGTTCTGGTTGAAAATAGTTGTCCGATTGAACATTATAGTTATCGCATGTCTTTGAATCCACAAATACAATGACAGTTAGTTTGTCTACACGATGTTAGTCCAATCTTATTTCCATATAATAAATATATAAATTAATAGTTCACGGGGGTACTTTTCAGTTTTGTTCATTAATAACTTTGGCAGCAAAATATTAAAGACTTAAAAATTAATTTTTAAAGCCTTTGTATTTATAATACACAAAACATTGCAGAAGGAGTCTTAAATTATGCAAGGGACCGATTATTGTTAAAAAAATAAAACACCACACAACAAACAAACAAAGCAAAGCAAATAAAATTATTATTTTACAGCTAATTCAGGAAACCCGAGCACTGGACTTTATTTTATACTGCGTAATTAATAGAACACATGGAGTACGTAAAATGGACAAGTGGGCTCAGCATGTACTAATTTTCTCTGAGAATGGGAAAATAAATGTACACGTAACTATCACCAGCGGCAATATACAGTACATGTCATTTTCTTGTGCTGTTCCTCGAAACAAAGCGAGTTACAGCTGGTGCTTCAGGAACACCAAAAACTACAGCGAAACAGAAGAAAAATAATTATAAAACTTTTGTACTTATAACTGTAGTTACAGAATCCAACAAGATTACATATAAAAAAAGGCACATGCCCCGACTCTGACACGTTGGTAACAAGCAACAGACAGACAGATTTCTTACGTAGTCAAAGATGTTATTCTGGCATACAGCAAGCAGCAGCAGGCTTTTATGCAAAAGCATCACATAGAATTGTTAACAGATTTTAGTGGGTACGGTCCCATACAAATCATTTACAAGCCACAATTAGTTACTATTTACACAAGTCATTTCTCATTTACCGGGTTAAATCTGTCTCTTCAAAAGGCATTACCTTTGCTGGTTAGTAGTTTTATAAGCCTCCTTCACCACTGAGACTTTAGATGGTCTGGGTCTTTTTTTAAAAAAGAAAGACTGTCTATTTTATATTATTGAAATGCAACAGGCTTAATGAATTGACATCACTGTCCTTTATCTCATTCACAAGTCATGTTAGTAAAAAGAATCTCCCCATTCTATGAGGCCAACATGGTTCAAAAACCATATCCGTGGTGAAATATCCATACGGACTCATTTTCTAATAAGCACGTGCGCAAACATCTCAGAAACAGGATTTTCATGTATTCAAACTGTAAGCAGCACTGGCGACTTAGAAAATGTGTTAGCCGAAACCTGAAATAGGTCAAAGATGATGTTAGTCTTTTAAAAAGTCCACCTGATGTGCAAAAACATACTTTCATTCAACTAAATACATAACAGTTAATTCACAGGCATATATTTATATATGTATACATATCTGCTTACTAGAAAGAACATTGCTGAACCACAGGCACAATTTTCTTCCTTTTTCATTTAAATAAGAATTTTGTGAGATATTCACAACCACCTGGCTCTTTGGCCAGCTGCACTGAGTCTGCAAGTGTGTACATATATATATATATTTTTTTTTTCTTTTCATGAGTACATGCACAATATACTAACAGCAAACCATATTCAATAGTAGTATTACATACACTAATTTTGAGATGTTGCAATGCATACTTATTAATTTGTTAAGAATAGTGTGGTCCTGCAGGATCCCCATGTTAAAACATATTGGAATCTTTCCAGTCAGAAATTGGTGACCGTGTATTTGGTTCCAGAAGCAGCCTACTGTTTTAAGATTCATCACAGAGTAGAAGGCTGGTATGACCCAGGGCTAGTCAGAGACTCCATGGTGTTAAACTCAGCAGAAATTGTAGGACAGTGGTGTTTTTCAGTTGCACTATATCACCAAATATATTTCCTTTGTGGGAAATTTTGATTTCAGGTATAAATTTGGTATAAATAATCCTGACATTGCTCAAAAAGAGACACACGGAAATTGCCAGCCACAGCATTCTTTTTATTTTTCAAGAGAAACATGGAGAATTCAACCTTGTTCTGAAGAAGATTGGAAGGGATGGGGAGGGGGAGAAAAAGAAGAAGAGAAAATGGTCACTTAAATCCTATGTGTAACATTATCAACTACTATCCTTCTATGCTAATGAAAAAAATCTGAAATACTTCATTTCAAGTTCCTATTTAAATTGAATCACACATAACATCAATTAAGTCTGCATCAAAGTCCATATGGCTGCTCATATGCCTGCACGTTACATTGAGGCAGGCCTGCTCACTGCAGCTTTTTCCTCAATTCAGTATGTCCAGGCCAGCAGGACTGTCTCATGTAAAGCAGCTCAATATGAACAGCCACATCTGTGAAGGCTATTTACGACAAAGAGCAGTTTGGTTGTTCATAACCTACCTGGGAATCCTTGGCCATTGTAAGGGATGCTAGCACACTGGGATGAATCACAATATCCTGGTGGCCCCGGAGGACCTCGAATACCCGCATTTCCAGGACGACCTGGAGGCCCGGGTGGTCCTCGTGATCCTGTAGAGCCTGGTGGACCTGTTCTGGATTCTCCCTGTGGACCTAATTTTGGAATTGAAAGGTTTGGGGGTTATTTCTTTTAAGAGACAGCTTGATAAAACAATTAACATTACTGCTGTCTAGACTACACAGTCTATGTCTTTGGTGAGAAAACATTTGCATTTTATTGCTATATAGGGGTCAACAGAAAGAAAAACAAAACTAGAAATATGACTCATCATTAGTTGCTTCCCTGCGTGTGGCTTACATAAGGATTTTTTTTCACGGAAACTGATTTAGTAAGGTTCCAGCCAAGTAAGAAACATCAATGAATTCTCTGGTTTATTTTCCCTCTGTGTAAGATAGGAAGATCTCAAGGGAAGCTACTAGATTAGACAAGCACACTGGATTTCAATTAAAATATGAGAGTACATTAATTCTGCTACCCTGCAGCCCTAGGATAGATGAGGTAATGTTTTTTTTGGAACAGGTCTTACTATAGTTAGCAGAAAAGCAAAGCTTCAAGTAACCGGGGCTACAATTTGCTGCAAGCGTCTTATGAGTCTTGTAACAAAAAATATATATTTAGCCTGGTGAACTAAAAGCAGAAACAAATGATACAGCTAAATGATTTCAGCCAAGGCAACAGTGAACAAAATTGCATGATACAAAGAGCAAAAGCAATGGTGAAATCATCAAACTCTAACATCTAGTAATTCTGTATGTGGGAGTATTTTGTAGTTCTTGGACAACTTGCAGGTCTGTAATTACAAATTTAAGTAGAAAATGGATCCAGATACTCTGAATTTGTGCAGTGTATTTTCATGAAATTTCACATTTTCACACAAACAAGCATGCCAGAAGATTAATTTGCAAAGCAAAGATAAACATCTACTAGACACATCCAGAAGTCTCTAAAATTGCCCATTTTTGCAGAGGCTCCCAGTAAATTCTAATACAAACCAAAACAAAGAAGTGCACAAAGTAAAGCACATTCTTTTACCATATACAGTCTGGTTCCCTGTGAAGAAATGCTGTCTTTTATCCTACTTTTCTGTAATCTGTTTTTAATTAAAATGAGAAATATTTACCAGGTGGTCCTGGCAAACCTCGTGGTCCTTGAGATCCGGTCCCTCTTTCGCCTTTCTCTCCAGGCATTCCTACAGAATTTTGAAAAAAAAAAAAAAGCAATAAAAACCAAAGGAAGGAAACTACATCAATAAATATTTCTTCATGCTCTCTCACTACTATTAATATTTAGTTCCAATTATTTAATAGAATAGAGCTGGTCAAACCTTATTTTGTACAGATGTCCCAGTGTGTACTTAGGGAAATACTTAATTTGGATATAAACATGCTAACCTAAAACCAAAGTAGGATGTAATTTAGTGTAAATAAACTTTTTCAAAGCATAAAAAAGTCTTTGAGACTCTTAACATGTCACAGAACCTTATTATTTTAAAATGCCAACAGAAAGGTGTTTTCAAGCTTGCACAGTTATGATATAAAGCGTGCTTTACACTTCCTTAGAAATAGATATGAAGAAACAACATTCAGAAAGAGCAGAATTCAGAAATTCAATCTTCCTTGCTTTTCTCCAGGTCTTCTATTAAAGATTAGAGTAAAATTTATGCTGGAAAGCACAGTGCTGAGTCTATACTACAGCTGAGCAGATGGAATAAGCAAAGGTAACACCATAGGATAGCACAGACACTTCATGTCACTGCAGTGATCCAAGGTAGCCACAAATTAGATATAGCCATATGCTCAAACTCAATGTAGAGTTGTGTCCCTCTCTCAGGGTAGTGCAAAGGGCCAATGATGTAGAACTAATTCTTTCAAATCCTTTTTTCTTAGTAATGACTCATTTTCTCTCTTAATCAGATGATTATTCTGCAGAGTTGTGCTACTCCAAACAGCCTTTCAAGATGTAGCTGTTTAGTGCCAGAAAAGTTCTGAGACCATTCTCTTTCCTGGGATATCCTGTTCATGCTTGATACAGCAGCCAAAAAGTTACACCAACTTGTGTTTTATGAAACATGAGCAAGGGAGAGCGTTGGTGTAATTAACCTTGTCCTCCAGGACATCAGTGTTTCTCAAGCAACCCAACTGACCTAACTGGCTTAAGTGTGGGCTTCATAGTCTAACATGGCAAAGGGATCAGACTTCTCTTCTGGCAGCCTCTGCAGTACATCCACTGTGAAATATACAGCTGTCTTGGACATTACCTCTTTCACCAGGTGGTCCTTGGACCCCAGGAGGTCCTGGGAATCCTGGTCTTCCTCCAGGTCCAGGCTCTCCTCTTGTCCCAGCAGCTCCTGGAGGACCAGGTGGTCCTGGTGGCCCTGGCTGGTTACGGTTTGAATAATAATCGTTCGGGATTTGATTCAACATTTGATTGAATCGGCTCATTTGGCCTAAAAATGAAAGAGAATACTTCAGTAAATCATGTGAAATGCATAAAAGTCTTTTCTCAGAGTGGGAAAGCATCTCTTCATTAAATCCTCTCCATATGACCATTCCAAAAATTAGTGCTGAATTGGTCCAGATTAAAAAGGAAAACTTAAGATGAATGTCTGATAAGAAGGCTAGAAATAAATGGAGGAGGGAGGGAAGAAGGGCAAGTGGAACTCTAGAAGCTGACAACATTAACAAAAAAAAATTCTAAAGCAATTAAAGTCACAAAATAAGCTGTTGATTAGAATCTGCTTGGCCTCAGAGCTGTAGTTAGACATTGTTTCTACTCTGAAGAACAGAAGGGACTTGTCCCATTTCAAAGAGTGAAGAGGATCACACTTCTATGCAGTCTTAAAGCTCTGAGGTTTCCACAGACGTGGGATAAATTACTCATGTAGATCAAGCAGGACGTAATCTGATGTGCATTAATTTAATTTTCAAAGAAAAGTGTCTTTCAACAAGAGCAACAGCATTGTGTAGCTATGCAGAAAGAAGCCCGTAATAAGTGGAGCCCTCCCTGCTTTGTGCCATGCTCCAATCCTAGCATAACCCTTAACGACACTTTCATGGGATGCAGAGCTGCGCTCTGGAACTACTCCCTGTGTGGCAGTAGAGGACTGAAATTCCATTTGGTGTCCTTATCCAAAGAAATATCATTTTTACTTGCATAGCACAGCTGACCTTACGCACAGTATTTACCCAAAGCTCATCTGTCATTTCGCACTAGTAAAGCACTTGCTGTAAGCATGCCTTTTCACACAGATTCCCTCCTCCTGAAGATAAGACCTGATTAATGAGAAAAAACGTATACTGTTTTTATAACACAGATCTGTTAATTTGGGAAGAGACTGACAGTAAAGTGACCTGCACTGTACCTGCAGAGGTCACAGATTAGTTGATGATGGAGCTGGCCATTTCAATCTGGCAAGATGTAGTGCTACATTTTTCCACCAAATCATTGGCATTGGACAACCATCATATCACTCAAGCTTGTTTTGGTGTGTGGCCAGTACCCCTCACCTTCAATATGAACTACTGTTCTCTCTTTTAACAAGGAATCTGTTAGATTACTAGTACGAGAAACAAAGCAAGCAACACTGTTTACCATTTATCAATTGTTCACAAACTTGTCTTGCAACTGCTCGCATCATGTTCTGAGAAGCAATGTCACCCTAAATAATGAAAATCAAAACAAGGGAAGACATTAGAAAGTGTCTGTGCTTTTAAAGAGATAGTGCTTCATTAAAAAGATCTAAGAGAAACTGAGTTTAAAGCAGACTTACTCTGTCACCTTTTTCTCCTTTCATTCCGGGTGTACCCTAAAACAAAAATACTACAGTTATTATTTCATACTGCAAAATAGATGGCAGCATGCTTACACAGGAATATAGATGAAGAAAGTCCAAAGTAGAAATATTACTTAATACAGGGAAAAACAAACAAACACACACTGAAAGAATACCAAGTCCTGTACTCCAGAGCTATTACCTAGAAGAATTACACCGAGTCTGACAAAGACATGTACCAGAAAAGTACCCAAGCATCTGCTGGGCAAAGCTTTCTCATCTGGAAATTAGGTAAGACAGACATTTATGTATTATGTATAGATGCAAATTGTGCCATGGACCTTTCTTTTCAAGTGGTTTTTACATTAAACCAAATGATGTCCATTAATAGTTGGTAACTTTTCACTAAAAAAGTTTTTCACTTTGGTCCAGAAAAGGGATTCATCAGATCGATGTATCTCAGGCCACATTCTCTCAAGTCAAAGTTTAATTACTCCAGGGGTGAAGCAGCCCTGGAACACAGGAGACTGTAGTCTGAGACATGCAGTTCTAGAAAATGTTTTGACTGTCAAGAAGACAGACCTGATCCTCCTGGAACTTGATATTTTAGAGGTGCTAAAGGAGGTGCCAAGAAAGATGAGACAAGTAGTCATCTTTTGTGCATGATCAAACACACAGATAGATGGAGAAGAAAAAGATCTGAAGAAAAAATTCAAATGAGGGCCAAAGAAGCTGATATCTTCTGGCAGTGGGAACACACTGGAAATTTGAAAGTTGAATTTCTAGCCTCACATTTCTGTAAATGGTGAATATCCTTGTACAATTTATATGGGACTGTTTAATTTAAGTCTTATGCCAACTCATAATTAAAGAAGAAACGATAGGAAGAATAGTATGTGTCTAGGAAGGGTAGCTGTCTCCTTGAACTCACACTAAAGAAATGAGCTGTGTTAAGAGAGTGTTATGCACAGATATCACGTGAGGCATACAGAGATGACTTCAAGTGCTTATTCTATTTATTGTGACAGCTTCCCCACTAACTTGCAAGCATTTCTAGTCTTAGAATAACTAGAGCTGCTTTATAATTGGCAACATTTGCAAAGTACTAACTGTTGCCTAAAAGCTATTTCTATTTGCCTTTGAATATTGTTTTGGTTTCTTTGATTTTCAAGAGTACTGTATAAGAAACCAGCCAGGAGGATTGATTCTAATTTATATATATGTGTGTGTCTATTGCTGGAAAAACATCAGGTATACCATAAAGATGTTTTTAAGTGTTGAACTAGAGACACGCACACACGATTTACTCTGCAAACACAGTTGTGCATACACCTCCGACACAATGCTTGAGATTTTAGTCTTATGTTTGCATTCCACTGCTAGTGAAGAAAAGCACCAAGAGAGAAAGCCATATTTTCTTAGGAAAAATTAATTACAATGCTTGGTATGATGGATTTGTAAAGATTTTCAAAATAAACAGCAAAAGTCTTAGAAGGGTGTTTATAGCTTTTTTTGGTCTATTTGATGTGATTTTGGCCACAGTAAAAAATTGTAGATGCCCATTTAAAGTAAGGAGAACATCACATTCACAGTCAATTGCTTTAGCCACCGGGTCACTCTGAGATGTTTAAAAACTTGCAAAGCGTTTTAAAACTCTTCTTTCAGTTTTGACATCAGAAATACAAAAGAAATTTATTATTAGAAAAAAAGATAAAACCAACTCTGTATTTACCACAAGTCCTGCTTAGGAAGCTGTCATACATATGGCCCTTCCAATGCTCTTCAGTACTCACCGAGGTAAATGCCCCAAGTGTGACAAATTCCAGAGTAACATAAAAAAACCTTCACCCTAAACCATGGTTCCTGAAGTGGCCAGTGTGAGTTTTATAGGTGTCTTCAGTGGAAGCAGAGTTAAGACATAGCTGAGCCTTTCTAAACATCTATCCTAAATTCATCTGCCACAACGTGTTCAAAGCACACCACTTATTACTTAAGCAAAAAGGTACTAGTGTGAGTACAGATAGGTTTTCACTTGTAGATTAAATTAAAATTTGAGCATAAAGTGTGTTTTCCATGCTCTCCACACAGGGACTCAGACACCTAAGTACTGCTGTTTTTCACATCTTAATATTTCTTTAAGGAGTCTGTTTATCACTATTAGCAAAGCAAAGGCTGTGTGGGCTGCAGCTGTTTTTCATAACATTCTTACAGTACCCACAAATAAATTTCAACACAAGACAACAAAACATTCCACTGCAGTCACAGAGGATACGGTTCAAATGCAGTGGCATTGCTTCATAAATTTCCATCAAAGTTTTGGGCCAAAAAAAATCCCATGAGGTATATCAGGGTGTGAACTCAGTATGTTGTCTGAGCTTCTCTTCAGCAGTAATGTACGTACCTACGCCCTTCTCTGCAGCAGCGATACATGCACCTACTCCCTAACATGCCATGGAAAACACAAGTTCTTAATGAGTTAAGCAGTTGGCACATAATTTATTTGCATCATATATCACAACTCGTTAATGCAAAATTAATTGTACAGACTCAAAGAAAGACTTAGAATGGTCAGACTATGAATGTGCCACTTTGCTGAAGATGAGACAGTTACCAATATGCATCCCATATGCCCATAAGATTGAGGAATATTCTCTCTTCTACCTTTTACTTTCTTTCATTTCATTTTATTTCATTTCATCTTTCATTACTCTTTCATTCCATCCTAATATTAGACTAGATATTAGGAAGAAATTCTTTACTGTGAGGGTGGTGAGACACTGGAACAGGTTGCCCAGAGAGGTTGTGGATGCCCCCTCCCTGGAAGCATTCAAGGCCAGGCTGGATGGGACTTTGAGCAACCTAGTCTAGAGGGAGGTGTCCCTGCCTATAGCAGGGGGCTGGAACTAGATGATCTTAAAGATCCCTCCCAACCCAAACTATTCTATGATTCATTTATATCTTTTTTTTTCTGTGAAGGCACCAGGGAAAAAAGGTCTGTTCTTCAGCACAGCCACATGATGAAACAGACCATGGACCTGTAAAAGCCATAACCAAAATAAACTTCAACAATTAAAACCACTAGGAAAATGTTACACTGTTATCTATCATTCGCTAATTAAAATTTGTGGTAAATGTTGATGTCCTGAAACTCAAATAGATCTGTACTTGGGCTCTCAGTTCAACAGACATTAATATATTGGTTGTAACTACCATTTATCTGAAATAGCTATAGAGTAAAATTAAAGTTTTTTACTTTCACAAGTCAGTAACATGAAAAAAACATGAACAAATAACCTGGTGCTTCTCCTTCTGCTTGCAATTCAGCAATTTTTGCAATTTAATGAAATTTACTTGAAATTTTCTGCTGAGTACATATTTATAATTCCTACTCATTTTAGTCTCATTCCTTTTAAGGCTTTGATAGAAAAACTTTGTGTTGTTTTGACCAGAAACTACTCAATCACTGCATCTTCATTCACTAGGTAAGTGCAAGCATTAGAAATCAGATTACTAGACCCCAATTTCTAGTTCATTGCCCTGGCAATATTTTAATAATTCCTTAAAATGCCTTCTTCAAATGAGAAAAAAAAAGAAGCATGCTTAAAATGTTCAAGCTTATACCCTATTTCTGAAAGTATTTTTTCTGACTAGTCAGGAGTTCTTCAGACTGCCTTCAGCTAAAAGCCATGTTGGTAAGATGCTCCAGTAACAAAGGCACAAACTTGCTCCAGTGTATTGCCAAAAAATGTCCTCCAGCTAGAAAAAATTCATTAATTGTAAGCAATATACAGTCAACTTTACAATTCACTGAAATCCAGTGAGCCTCATGATTCAATTTGTGACCTTGCAAAGAGACATTGATTTAGACTCCTGGTTGGAAACACCTAGCCTATTCCTAACTAATCTTAAAATGTAAAGATTAAGCTGACTGGCTATGTTAACAACAAAGTTCATTTTTCACCTGGGTATATTAGAGACATGATTTCCAAAAAATAATTACAACTGCAATTATTGAGTTACTATTTTCATCTTCCTCCCACTTGGCTAAATGCTGCTTAAATTTCATTTTATTTACTTTTAATGGACAAAAACAGGCAATTTACCAAATGTTTGCCAGCATTTTGAGAAGCAGCAGCTGCTGCTGACATTCTACTCCGTTGATATCCTGTGCTGAGGGAGTCACTTGGGGTCAGTGCGAGGAAATGCTAGTTTATGTGGGATTTTTCTGAGCTGTGGGATGAAGGCTGAGGCTGCAGCAGAATTCTGCAGCTGAAGAAGGACAAAACAAAGGAAAGTTGCTATTTTCACTTTAAAAGATAATGCACTCAATTGTTTTTCCCAAATGAATGCTTGCTACCCACAAGATCCACCAGTTTTCTGCTCTCAAAGCACCACCTTTTTGATACCTCATCTAGGATCTCCGCATAGCTGGATGCAAAACTAGTGAATACATTCCAGCAGAGAATGGAAAATGCTTAAAAAAATGCCTTTGACTCAGAACAAACGTCTCCTCTATGAGCTCAAGATTACCCTTTAAAAATTTTCACAGTCTGGTTCTGGAACGACCAGTCCTAATAGCACCTTATATATAAAACATAAATGTCTTGCACTGTTTCCTTAGGACTTCCTAGATCAACAAAGTCAGATCCTGTTGTCACAAACACTGTGTCACAGAGTCTGTTTTATTAGCAAGACAGCTCCACCATAAGAAGGAAGTCTGCTCACTCATCCTTACCTTACCTTACTCATCATTACCTTTTTTTCCTCACACCTATCAAACAACAGTACCATCACTTTTCTACTCTGATAGTCCAAGATCTTCTATTTCCCATTACATTTATATACAGAAAACGTACACTCATTTCTGCTTCAGCCAATATTCTCTTCTAGCTTAATAGCCCTTTCTTAGCCTTGAAGGTTTTTACCACACGGTATATATGTGTTGACTCAGAAGTACCAAATTCTCTCTCACAGACCAGACAGGCAAATTACAGATATTTTAGTCTTTTCTAGAATAAACTGTCTGTATAGATTACCAGCTCAGTTATGCTCTTCCTTTCTCAGTCATTTCGTTACTGCACTTAAAAACCCACTAAGTTTCTCCTGGAAGTACCTAAAAAGCAGATTAAAATGTCAAATCCCATATTTTCATGATAATAGAGTTAATGGTTCAAGCTTCAACTTATTTCAGTGTAAGTACGTGTTCAGGTAGAGAAATGTTTACAGCCACATTAGTGGTGTGGCCTGCCTCAGCTTAGCACCATAGTGGTATTTCACACATAAGGAAAGAGCTTCGATTGCATTCAGTTGGAATATAACTTCAATTTTCATACAACAGTACATCTCTGGTCTGGGATGTTATATGCTGTGCTTTGTAGGGATCTACCACCTAACTTGTGCTGCATAATATCTACAATACAGATTGTCTGGGTAGAAGAAAAAATGGCATGATCTGGTTGAAAATTATTTGCATTTACCAGCAGCAATGTGAAGCCTCATTATTTTTCTCCAGGACATGAAGTTACAAATTCAGGCAGGCATGAACTATGACTCAGGACATTACAAGTTGCATTTGGCCATGAGGCTTCACCTTTGGAATTCTAATGCAGGACACAAAGGAAAGCATTGAAATTCTGTCCACCAGGAGTCTGATAAAACATCTGTGCAAGGTGCAAGCCAGAATTCCTGCTGAGATCTGTCCTAGAAACATAAGAATTGCTAAATATGATGCACAGTGTCACAAGAAGCGCAATAAATGGAAAAAAACAAATTATAACTGAAAGGAACTCTTCGTGTAGGAGAACTTATGTGTGGTGCTTGGACAGGCACTGACTGCCTTGCTTTGCAAGAGCACTGAAACCAGCCTTGTAGCCAGATTTCCTTCTAGTCACATTATTTACATTCAAAAGATCTTTTCTGCTGCAACAATGCAGCAATCCAGTATCCAAGGGGAAGGAAAATTCAGATAAACCTGGTACTTCGGGGCTCATTTGTTGGTAAGCCACAGCACCCTATGTCCCAGTTGTGTTCATCAACCATATGACCTAGCAGGAATATCACATGAAGGAGCTTAAGATCCTTTCTAAAATACCCAAAGTCCTCCACTGCAAGGAAAATGGGATATACACGCTGACAAAAGCAGACAATTCAGCAAGAGTATGAGAAAATGACCCAGCTTCCTGAAGCTCCTAGGAACTTTAAGTTCCTAGTCATCAAGCTGCCCAGCCTACTATATGTATTCCTCCAAATTATCTAGCTGCCATATACATAAATACATTGAAGTGGGATGGAAAATTTTTGCTGTCAGACATTAAGATACAAAAAATGATTTTGACTTCACGTTTCAGTTGTTGCCACCCCTGAATCAAACATAATTTCGCAGAGATCCTATAAAGGAATCAGTTCACATTTCTCCTGAAACTGTTGCTCTTTCACCCTATTCAAAATGTACTTTAACTTTAGAGGTTTGAATAGAACCCACGGAACCCACTCTCAAATAGTTTTAAAATCACACTGTTGAAAGCCAAAACATTTGCAAATGAGAAGTGATTATGTAACATTACCAAAGATTTTCCACCTTCAGCCATGTACCACGTTTTTACTACACAAACACACACACGACTTTCCAGCCATTTTGCTGACCCCATTCTTCAAGCTTATGCAGTGTAGGAATATATGTCTTGGCACATGATAGTCTACAATCATTTTAGTGAAAACCAGAGACCACAGTTTCCAGCCCCAACTATGAAACTCAGCAAAAAGTCATACTGTAAAAACAAAATTTTTGAAAGAAGGCTTGTGGTCTTAGGTCAACTTCACTGTATTAACCACTGTCATAAGTGCAAGACAAGCATTTAAAATAAGGATAAGTCTTATATTCATCAACAGTGTAATTTTAAAATTGATACTCCAAGCGTATCATTTTCTTACTGGTGTCCCACGGTCTCCTGGTTTCCCTGGTTTTCCACTTGGACCAGCAACTCCTGGAACTCCTGGAGCACCCTACAGGAAAAGACACATAAAATGAATTGTAGAAACGCACAATGGTGTAAGTGCTGATAAGAAATGTGCTACGGTATTAAAAAGATCAGAGCAGTACTGAAAAGGGCTCTTATCAGTTTCTTCTTCTGCTAGGTACATATGAAGCTTGAAAAATTATCTTCAAAAAAAAAAAGATATTTATGGAAATACATTCTTTTATGTAACTGGCATTTCTGAGTCTAAAAATGCAGAGATCATGTATTGATTTTTCATATCTCTCTTAGTGATAGGTTCCTAAAGGAATACAAGGCATTTGTGCCTTCTAACTTTTTCTCGCAGGTGCATAATCCATTTAGAAGTCCATTACAATGAGTCCATAAACTTCATTACTACTAGATTAATATGAACAAATAAAAGACTAGTGCTGGGTTATGTGATAAAACCTCATCTGCACATCCACAGAGTAGCACAAGAAAGACAGTGGTAGGAAACCAGGAGTAGTCCAAATTAATACCCTGACCTGGTTAACTCCCAGGTCCATCACAGGAAGTGACTGGTATCAGTAGATTTAGCAGTGCTTTTAAAGTTCATGGCTAAAGAATGAGGTAAAGTGCTTCTTCCCTTTTTAATGCTGAAAGAAATTAATTTCAAAACCACTGGAAGTCAAGTGGGTAAAAGCAATGGAAACCAGACTTAAGCTCTCCTGAATGTTTATGAATAAAAGCTCTACATAGCTCTCTGCTCACTTTTTACTAATAATTTATCAGATCCATTTGGGATATTACACAAAGGATCCATTTTATATTGATCAGAATTTGGAAATGTTAGTGTGGCTCCCTCTTGGCTCAGGTGTCTTCATTCAGTGTATACCAAAGACAAAATTATATTTACCGCTGGTCCTGGTGGGCCTCGGGGACCTGTGGGACCATCCTTTCCTGTGAAACCCTATTCAGAAACAAAAGCATGATAAGAGATTAACCTAAGACTGCAGCAATCCCTTGATTAAAATGGTCCTTAGGATTATTTAATCACAATATTCCTAATTACTACTAGCATGAATTTTAAAAACAATCCACAGTGATATTTACAAAATTAGCCATCACAGCTAGAACAGGGAAAGGTTATATATGGAACAATGAGCTTGAGCCAATTTAGAAGATGTTCAGCTGCTGCTGATTAACTGAGGAGGGAATGAATATGTCTCAACATTTTTTAAGAAAAGGAATTGCTGCTGTGTACCAGAGGAGGATTTCTCTTTTTGCTGTTCTCTCTGTTCTCTCGCTTACAGATTAACTGGAAAACCTGAGATTTCTACTTAAATGATGAACAACAGAACACATCCCTCCCAGCTACTCTCCCTTCAAAAAGAGATGTTGAGAAATCCCATTCCCAAACTAACAGTGATGATCCATGGCTCATTAATAACCCAACAATCCCACGGTATAGTCTTTGACAAATGCTTATCATGTGGTGCTCTGTTTTGATTTCTGGTTATCAATACCCAGTAAAGCATAACTATAAATGCATATATCAGCTATTAATTTAGACTGTCAAAGTAAGTCATTGCTTCAGTCATCTCAAGAGTAATATGACACTGTGAAGACAAAAGAGACTAGTTCAGCTGGTTCCAACGAAGAGAGGGATTGCTGTCAGCATGCTCTTGATTATGAAAACATTTCAGAATTCCCCCATCCAAAGAAAAGTTCTTAGCTCCAAATAATCAAGGGCTCAGGAGAAAACTTGATCTTCACACTAAGAATGGTACAGACAGATTGTTTAAGGATATAACATTTAGCAGATGACAAGTAGAGCTTTCATGAGATTGCCCACAGCAGCAACAGTGTGTGAAAGACAGCAGGGTGGAGCACCTCAGCAGACTAGAGCACCTCAGCAGACTCCTACTCAGGAGACTCACTGCTCATTGAGTGCAGACACATGAGAACCTGGTCAAGACAGTGAGTCTTGCAATTTTTAAAGAAACTATACGGCTACCCTATGGTTATCTGGAGAGGTTTTCACCTGCAAGGTTTTCCAGTCCTTTCAATTTACCTCTCCAGGTTGGATATGGACAAAAGGACTCCTATTGAAAAAGTACTTGACCACAGAAAGCTATGATAAAGAAGGCCAAAAAAGCAAACCAAAACAAAAAAAAGACTGTATTATGTGGTCTTTTAGGAAGGTAACTAAGGAAAACTTACCCTTTCACCTGGAGGTCCCACTGGGCCAGGTGGACCAGGTAAGCCTGGGGTTCCCTAGAGGGAAAAGAAATGATAAACTACATCCAAAACAGAACAAATATATCTGCTACGCTAATTACCCCAGTGTCTATGCACACATTTAAATATTTGTTTTAAGTTTCACTATTTGACATTTATTTTAGGAGAAACAATTTATTTCATAGATATGATATAAGATTCTCCACCCTCACTTTAATTTTACTGCATTTTTCCCCTTCTCTTAAACTTCAAACATAATTTTTCAGTACTATAACCAAAAGACAGATATATTATTACTATTGCCTTTACAAGCATGTCTAACTGATGTCAGCTAATCTTTTAACATTTGGTGCTAAACTCTAACTGCAGTCACTGGTTAAAGTGTTTTTAAAGAAACAAAAAATTAGACCCTTCCTTTATTGTTCCTTTCTCTGTTCCACTATTTTTAACACTGTGTTGCTTTATAGTGGACATTATAAATTCTCTTCCTTGTAGCTTCTCGGTTAAGAATAAACATAAAAATTAAATAGTCCACACAGGAATGATTTCACTCAACACTCTGTTAGATTAGGGCAACTATTGCAGGAATCAAAATTGAACAGCCTTGAATTATATGGTCTATTTCTTCCTCTTTTCTGTCCCATCTCACTGTGCATTCAACTGTAGCATGTCTCTCTACAGGCTATTACTGCTTAAGTGATATTTCTCAGGGTTATGAGAAGTAAAAACACGTGTAAAGAAATCACACAACTGAATGTGAAGCTCACTGGCCTAAGCAAATCTGAATTCCAAAAGTAGAAGGCAATGAGACAACTCTGTTGAGGAAGACTTCCGCAAAGGTTCTGCAACCTGTAATTTAGGAAGACGCTTAACTACAAGGTGGTCAGAAGTAAAGAGACATTACAGGGTAGATATCAGCATACTTTTCCTAATCCAATGATCTTTCGCCGCACATTCACAAGAGGCCATAAATATGTTTGGTTTGACTCAGTACAGCTGTTCTTTTAATCTTGCTCTGTTTTGAATGGTTTAGAATTTTCTACATTTCAGATTCCTAAGTGTAAGATGATAATGTTTCCAAAACTATTGCTTAGGAGGGTATGAAAAATTTCTATGACTCCTAGCGATGTCAAAGGCAGCTGTCCAGCAGCCAATCCATATCAAGAATAGTGTAAAATATCAATGCTTTTTTTCTAAGAACCAACTTACAGATCGTCCTGGTAGTCCAGGCTGGCCAGCATCACCTTTCATTCCTTGACGACCCTATTATATTCATAAATGATCATTAGAGATTCTGAATTGCAGAACAAAGTATCAAAATAACTAATACATGTAAGCAGACACCAAAAATTACTGCAACACACTTCAATTAAGGAGTCCATACGCCATCTATGCACTATGGGAAAAACAAGATACATATACCTCTTGATTGAAGTAACACTCACCTTATAAACATTTGTAAACACAGGACAACTGGCTGATATTATATTAAAAACACAGGAGAGAAGGAAGGAGCACAAATTTTGATAAGCATCAGAGACTTTTGAGTAAGAGAGACTATAATATTACTGTCTCCACAAGCAGGAAGGTAGGAAAAGGTAACATGTTTTCTCCTCCCCTATCTTTCTCAAATGATGAATGGAGTCACCCACACTGACAAGAAAAGGTAAAGGCTGCGTCTTTTTTGAGTATGACATCTTTTCTCTGATCCATTGTCTAAAACTTCCAGGACACAAGGTGTGGAACCATATAAAGAAGCACTGTATTGTCTTTCACAACCTACTTGCAATCCACATATACTGCAATGCTGTAGTATAGATGTATAGTTTAAGACCACATTAGCTGAATTTGAAGATACACAACTTAATGTAATGCGATTTGTAAGCATAGCCTGACAATGTAAATTGCAAATTGAAAAGAAAAAAATAAATTCCATGACTCACAAGGGTCATTATAACTTCCTATTAACTAATGAGAAGTTCCAAGCATCATGTCAGTTTTATTGATGTCTTCATTTTTCAAAGGAGTTCAAACTGAATGCTGAATGTGGCAAGCATTTATATCTTGCATATAAAAGGAATATGTTTGGCCTTTCTTGCTGTTTGGTATCTTTATGCTATCTTAACAAAGCTTTTCCTTCCTGCATCTAACAACAACAGCAAAAAAAGGCATCTACACTGGTTAATATTTTTTTTTTAACTTTGTCCTACAAAAGAGAAGATGCACCTAATGCACCTAATGTCTACATAGATGCACAGACTGAGAAGGTGACTTGGCTTCACATGCAAAATGAGACAGTGTGTGATGCGATACCAGTTCTATTTTTCCCATAAGCTTTATATTTTATTAAAAGATTTCATTAAAAAAGCTGCTGGCTATACTAAAATATTCAAGATACACCTAATCAGGAATTATATTCCTGCTTTTTAGACAATAATTTATTAAAATACAGCTAAAGCAGTCCTAATACATTTCAGATGTAGACAGAGGGTTCCTATGCTATCTGCTTTAAAAAGCAGAATCTAGTGAAACTTCCCCTGTGTTAACAGAATTAAGTCAATAACTTTGAATGTATATACATTAAATGAAAAATAGTCCTCCACTAAAATATGCAGTATGTCACCAAGAATGCCCCAAGGAACTAAGAGCTATTTTGGATGCCTAAAACTAGACACCCATTGTCTCTCAGAACTTCCAGGTACTGGTTTAAGCACAGAAAATAGAATTTGGACATGTGAATCTGTGAGAAAATTCAGAACAGCACTGCACACTTAATTTTCCTGCACTACAGTGTGATAGTTTTGAGTCATATAACTTTAAAGCCTAAAAACTATATAGAAAAGTTGTAGGAGAGAAAATGGTGTAACACGATGTACATCACAGCGATCCGATCCCATGCCTTCACAGGCATCTTATAAGCACATGCAGCATCCAGAAAGAAGATTCTATTGTAATGGAAAAGACTTGTTTCAGATAAAGACTTGTTTCACAGTACTACTGTATCACAGGGGAAAATGAACATTAGGGCAAAGCTGCTACCCTCTTCTCAAGACCACTGACCCCATGGACAGCAATGACACTATCACCCATGCTCAAAATGGCCACTCACCGGTTCTCCTGGGATTGACAGCCCGTTGGGTCCCTGAGGACCTGGAGGACCTTGGGGGCCCGGAGGACCTGTCTCACCACGAGGACCAGGTGGCCCCTTACAGCAGAAAATTAAAACAAGATTATAAATGGCAGCATTTTCTTAGATCTGTAACTGCAGAATTGTCTGAGTTAGGCACTTAGGATAAGTCAGCAACCTGGAGACCCACTAATACTTCAGAACATGCTATTGTCTGATTCAGGTTGGCAGTCACGGGCCAGTGCATGCTTCCTGGCAGTGTTAAGTGGAAGTATAGCTGTCTACAGAAGAAAAGACAACAATGCTAGAGAGTGTGTAGTACCACCCACATACACGTGATCCACTCCTCTGATGTGCAGTCAATGCCTTTGAGGGATATATACTTAGGCTATGTATACATAGTCTGAAATAGCTGGACTGCACATAAATAATATTACCAATTAAATTTTTAATCTCCATTCTTAGCTCAGTATGGAACTTAGCATATAAGTTTACATATGGACAACCATGTCACCATGTTATAGATGCATTCCAGAAAGATACTTACAGATGATCCAGTCAAACCTCTTTCACCTCTGGGACCTTTAGCACCTGGACCACCCTAATTTAAACATTTGGAAAGAAAATGTATTTCTTTGTTCAGAGAAAGCAAGGGTACATCACATTGGTAAGTTATGAATCCTTTCTATCAAATTCTTACATGAAAGCTCAAAATTTTGAAGTGTACAGACCACAGTATAAAATAGGCATTACAAAGAAACTCAGGTAAGCCATATAAGCATCAGCCTAACCAATTTAGCCCATTAAAATTATTGTCAATTTTGTCTTTGCAGTTACAAGCTTCTTGAACTTATATTCAGTCTTTTTAGACAGAAGAATTGTCAGTGTCTCTGGATTCCTCGAGTGGACTGCTAGGCAACTAAAACAGGCTTCATATTACTCACACAGCATTTGGCTTCAAAGCAGAAAGACTACTGGGCTGAACACAGCTCCCTTATATTCAAAGTAATTGGTAGGAGTATATCCATTCCACAGATTATTATCAAGCCACATTAAAAAAAAAGTCACTAATTTATTTGCCTGATAATGACTCTTTGCTTGGAATGAAATCCTGACCTTATAATTAAGAAAACCTTCTGCACATTCCACTAAAACTTCTTGTACACAGAGCACAAGACAACTGAAATTGAGACAGACTCTTTCAGCCTATCAAACAATGAGGAGCTATTCACAGTGATTAAACAGGAAGTATGGGAAAAGGTTTATGAATATAGGCAAATGCAAGTGGAAGGAGCTGCCCCGTTGTGTTATAAACTAAGACAAAACGAGAACAGATTAACATGAAGTTATGAACCTGCTGACCGCCAACTGTCGCTCTGACTGATCTTTGTTTCACAAAATTTAGTGGATGTTTCCACTTAAGAAACGTGAGAACAGGATTGTAGACTTTTCACAAGACATACTGAAGTAAATCAGCTGGTGTTAGTTCTTTCTGCACAAACCAAAATTACCTTTCTCCACTTTGATTAATCTGAAACTAGTTCCATAAAAATTAAAAAAAATATATTAAAATCTCTATTGCAAATGGTTCCTTACGGCAGGTCCAGGGGGTCCTGGAGGTCCCACACTGTCTTGAGTACAGGTGCAAGCATTTGGAAGAGCTGGGCATTTTGCTTCATCTCTCTGAAAATTCAATCACAACTCTTACTGTCAATTTAAATGAAAGTACTAGTTGGCAGTCTACAACAACAAGATTCTCTATTATCCTGTTTTTGAGTACAGTAGAACTCAGAGTGAAGCAAAGAAGCAAGGAGTGGTTTCCAAATATTTCTACAGGATTTTTCACGTTTTTAGCAAATTACTTTCTCTGCAAGCAGTATAACACACTAGCAACAGAAGCACAGGCAAAACCAAATTCATATGGAATTTCTGTTTTTCTAATATCTATTTCCATTAGACAATCAGCTTGAGCTGATTACACAGTTACTTTTCGAATGCCAATCTAACATACTAAATAAAACATAATGTAGCTATTCATTTCATAATAACTAGGATCTTAAGTATCACTGAGGTACAAATATGAACTTGACACTTTTCACCACCAGACTCAATCTAGCACACTGCAGTTGTACTCCTTCAGATACAGAACTCTGAAATGCAGTGTTGCTCACTGGTTGCTCTGACAACTGAGATTTAAATGCAGGCTAATATTGATATTGTTATATTTGATATAATTAATGATGTTCTGAACAGTCTCTCGTTCATACATACTTACCATAGAAGGAAGATCACAGCATCTGTCTCTGCTAGTCCAAACTGGACTGCATACAATGTCAAAATTCTGGATTTCTAACTGTAAAAGAAAGGAGAACCCTTGAAAGATAATGTTATTTATAAAATCTAGTGGCAATAGCATTAAAATTGACTTCTAAACCAACATATTTATAATGTAATTAACATCATTCACACTTTTTTTTTTTTTTTACAATGACATAAAAATTATTTTAAAACATTATTAAAAAACAATAATACTTAAGGCTGCAAGTGACTCCAAGCTCTGATGCTTATGCATGTCCTGGAGCAGAAGGTGAACAATACTTAAATAATAAGTTCTGCAGAAAGGCTTGAAATAGGGACATTAAGAACAGTTTATTCTCTTTCACCCCAAGAGATATAGTCCTGTAATTTCATATATACAGTCACACATTTGGAGTTGAGCACCAAGAATCTTCTTCAGGTGTTAGGGTTTGCAAACATGGACCAGATTGCAACCTTAGATCTTCTAATACAAAGCCTAGCTAATAGCACTAAATATGCATTAAGTATAGTGAATTCATCAAGATAATTGATGTGCCCTTCATTGTAGCAGCTATTTGTTCTTTATAGGTTTATAGTTCATAAAGCCAGAGGGGATTACTGTGTCACAAGACAGATCACAGGACTTGCCAGAATTAAAACCATTTCATTACAGAATGTCATGTAGGAGATTAAAACAATCTTCATTTAAAAATTTCCAACAATGGAGAATCCACAGCAATAATTGCAATGACTAACTGCTTTCCCTATTAAAAAGAAACAAAAAACATTTATTCTTTTATTTGAATTTACTTGACTGCAACTTTCAGCTATTAGGTTTCAGTTCTTGCACTTCTGCTAGAATAAAAAGCTATCAAGCCCATATTTCCCAGTTAAGTATATTCAGTCTTGCAATACAGATACTTAAAAGCTTTGGGCATGGGACTACTTTTTTAACAGTTCTTAACTTCTAGTGTCTTTTCTCACAAAAGGGTTTGCATTAATGTATGGATGAACATCTATCTCTTACTGTTGCTGATCTCCGGTCACCCTTCAGAAGTTTCCCAAGTATTTCATAGCCATCAGTTGTGATGTTCCCAGCCTCCTTAATTGGCTTTTCTATTATTTCACTGCAGTCAATGTAAATCTTAATATTTGATGAAGTGACAACAATATGAACCTGAAAAAAAGTTTAATGCACTACTTAGAAAAAAAGCATATTTAGTATTTTAACTAGTATTTTCTTGTTTAAATTATACTGTTTTAAATTTTCTTCCTGATAATCTTGATTTACTTTCAAGTCAGGGAAAAATTCTAATGTTAGTAACTTCTTTAAAATGTGTTATAGGCCAGTAAGATGAATACATAGGCACAGCTAGTAAGTACTACTTAATATAACAGTTGAACTGCAATGTTCAAAAATGAAAATCTTCTCTTTAAAAAAAGCTTGCCTGAAAGTTGCTTTAGGATGGCATAAAAGTCAAAAATAAAAAGAATTTTAAAGAGGAAGTGAGTGTAAGCTCTTGTTCTCTTCTGATGGCTGGGGCCACACAAGAGGTTTATGAGTCTGTGACTGGCTAATAGACTGCCTGTAGTTCAGAGAGTAGATCATTTCAGATCCAAAAATCCAGGGTTCAGTTTCTGCAGATGATTCAGTACTAGTTACTCTGAGATACAAGAAAGGAACAGAATAGCCTGCCCAGAAAAGAAAAAAAAAAAAGACAAAATAATGGAAAATGCAAGAAATAAATTTCCAGGAGATAAACTTGACTGCAAAAATCTATGCCAAAATAATGCAAAACAAAGAAGAAAGGATTAATTATTGGAAATAAGGGAAGTTATAGAGGGAGAAAAGAATGGCTGTTTCAAAGGGAGGAGAGTAAGTTTACAAGGAGAACAGTGTTTGGGGAAAACATAGTAAACTGTTCAGAAGAACAAGAGAAACAAAAGCGAAGTGATTACAGTCATTTATCCTGCAGTGACTGTACAGGATTAAATACCAGACAATGTATGAATAAAAAGAAAGACAATCTATTGCTCACTGAAAGTAGACAAAAGACCTAAGTGGCCACATAATGAATGCTATACGGGTGAATTTCCTCTATATCTATGAAAACAGAAGACCTTCAGGCATCTCCAAGACAGAAACAGGGTTTGAGCGTTTAGGGAATCTCACATGCAGTTGACAGAAGAACATCTTAAGGCAACAGAGAGGTTTTCAGTGGTTTTATATATCTTGCATATATTTTATATGCATTATAACATCAATATAATGTTCAAATATCAACATGTAAGGACCAGCTGTAAAAAATCCTTGAATTATATATTTATGTTTTAAGGCTTCTGTCATCGATGCATATAAGCCTTCAGAAACATACTGCTATTTGATGACTACTTAAAAAAAAATAGCATAAAGTGGAAACAGAGATTCCCTTAAATGTCCTGAGTCAACAACAGCCTGAACAATCTCCTGAGAATTTGCTTTTTTTTTTTTCTCATATTAAATATTTTCCCACAAGGAGTTGTCTCCAAGGCACCAACATAGCTTATCTAAACCTCTCTAAACATTATGTACTTACGCTTTATATCATTGGAATTAAGACTTTCGAAACTGTCCTAATTTTTTGTGATCTGAAATTCAGTTGGCATCACTGTTCAATTTTCAGCTCTGCGTAAATGAGTGTTTTTTTAATTAACATTCCTAATGTTGTTCACCAATCAAATAAAAAATACAATGGAAAGATAACAGAGAGAGTTTAAAGTATATTTTGTTTCTAAAAATTAAGCATACCACAAAATAAAATAAGCACTATGCCATAACCTGAAATTCGTTATCACTTACACATAATATACTAAGTCATTTGATCGTACACATAAATTTTACAGGTCAGTGACACCATCAAATGACACTACAGATGCAGTCTACTACTTCTGAAAGGTACTGAATGTGCAGGACTTTCTACTGGAACATTAACTATTTGTCACAAATTAAATAAAGCAAAATACATCCGAACAGCGAATGCATATTACTGCATTCTCATTTGCACACAAAACTTGGGAGGTGAATCTATATCATATTGCTGAACCTGACCATTAGTTTGAAAAGGTTAAAACATCAATGACTACTAGATCATCATCTACCCATCCAAAGAAGCAGCAATCCAAGCAGTCAAAAATATTAAGGGCTCCCCCAAGTCACCGACTCAGTCCATTTGTTACTGATTTAATGCCCATTCTGAATTCCAGCTTAAATTTCATAGCCTAGACACAAATCTAATAGAAATCTACTATTGACAGTAAATAAAACATAGAATCATAGGATAGCTTAGGTTGGAAGGGGCCTTAAAGACCATCCAGTTCCAACTACCCTACCACGGGCACGGTTGCTAAACACTAGATCAGGCTGCCCAGGGCCCCATCCAACCTTGTCCTCCAGGGACAGGTCATCCACAGCTTCTCTGGGCAGCCTGTGCTGGTACCTCACCACTCTCAGAGACAAATTTCCCCCTAACATCTAACTTCAATTTCCCCTCTTTTAGTTTAAAGCTATTCCCCTTTGTCCTATCACTCATCAGACCATGTAAAAATTTGCTCTCCCTCCTGTTTATAAGCTCCCTGTAAGTACTGGAAAATTGCTATCAGGTCTCCCTGGAGCCTTCACTTCTACAGGCTAAACAGCCCAGCTCCCACAGCATTTCTTTTTAGAAGAGTTGCTCCAGCCCCCTGATCATCTTTGTGGCTCTCCTCTGGACCCACTCCAACAGCTCCAAAAACGCCACATCTCTGTATTCAACCCTGCATCTCTGTATTCAATGCCATTTGATTTTGTTTTCAACAAAATGTTACCAGAAATGCTCTCTTCAGTTTCTAGCACACTAAAATAAAGAATTACTTCTGACCATTTACAGTGCCAGAGGCATGAGATTTTAAGAAAGAAAACATAATTTAATCTCTATAAGATCAGGTTTGATAGCATTCTGATTTACTGCTAAATGAGCCACATCAATAAGCTATGCAAAGTATTATCCCATATGTACATCAGCAGAAAGACAGTAATCCATTATCAAATTTCCTGTGGCCAACTACTGCAAAACTGCAATCAAAAAGGAAGTCTAGCATGGTAATAATAAGCAAGTAGAAGAAGTCCGTCTCTCCAAAACATTTGGTTATAAGTTTAATGACTGTCTGAGGCAGTCAGAATTTTTCCTATGGGACTTGCCAGATTCAACAGCTTTCACCATAGCTATGCTACACAGAGAATTCAAGTATGCCAAAGTAAATCTCTGTGCACGGTTAGGTGTAGTTAACTGTGCTTCACTGAACGAGCCAGTAAGTCATCTAGCAAAAACCACAAAAATGTTTGACATTTTGGAAAACATCTTCTCATTTTTTAAAGACTTGTCATTTATTTGAAACTAGAAGTTAGAAGAAATTGCAAAATTACCTTCTCAAATGTGTTAATCTCTCTTTCCTTCCTTCATGCAGTTGAAACTTCTGCTATCCTTTATTAGGAACTAATCAACATGGTTGATACGTAAGGCTTTCCCAGCACGAGCTGGGGAGTCCCATGATGTTATCATTAACATGACTCATGCAGAAATCTCAGTAATCATTCTGGAGAAAGCCCAGAGAAGTCTGCTCAGTTACATGGTGTCAAATCATAAGTAGAAACTAAGTCAAGGCTACTCCAGTTACTTCAAATACTATCAAAATCTGAACTTGTTATTCCTTTCTGGGTAAAGAAAAAGGGGGATCAGCACACCATACGAAATAACGGATACATGGTTCATTTTTGCTTAAGATATAGTCTTATAAGCAAGAATTTGTAGTTTCAGAGCTTTAATATAATTTGCCAATAGCTGCTACTCCTGAATATTGTTGAGCATCTTCAGATTGTTTTCTGTTCTTACATATGAGTGTATATAACAATTAAAATAATGCAGAATTCTCTAATTGTTTTTCATCAACAAATGTAGTAAGGAGTTATACAAGATTGCTGTTGTTGCTGGGGTCACAGGTTGTTCCCCATTTGCACTGATTTATAAGCAGAACTTCAGTCTAAGTGCTATCAAAGTGCTACCCTCACCTCTATCACATTTAGAGAAACTACAAGGAAAAATGTAACTCTGAACGTCAATGAACTTAGCAGTTGACACTTAAAACAGACTGCTGGTAATACAGCGTGTAGGCAGCTTCATATCACTGACCTGAATAATGAAAGTCTCATCTCTCACACTGATTCTAGAATGAGAAATGCTAAATGCTATTCTGTGTTTTCACTACTCCTTGGCAATAAGGTGGCTCAACTTTTAAAGCAAAACAATACATATTCTAGCCTTTGCTGACAGTTCCTCTCACTCAATAGATTAACACATTTCCTGAAAATTCAATTGTCCAACTAAGCTACTAGAAAAAAACAAATGCCAAAGACAAAATAGAGGCTGTATAATGCAGGTGTGATCCAAGCCTACACGTAAGTAGCAGTTAAAAATTTGAAGAGACAAACATTTATATATAGGAAAACAGTCTTTAAGTAAATTATAAACACTACAACAATTGGACAAGATATAGAAACAGTTTGGGTAATTACCCTCTCTCAAGTTTTGAAGAAAACAATAACTTATAGTACTGTCTGATTTTGTAGTACTGTGTTTCAAACAGATCAAGGCTCAACACATTGTCATGCTGGCACCAGCTAGCTTTCCCTGCCTTCAGCTGTAGCAAAGCATGCTTCACAATGTGGCCTCCAGTATCACAAAGTCAACAGGGGCAACCCCTTATCAGTATCCTCAAAGGAATGCTCGTAGTGACTAGTCATGCAGGAGAGGGTATCATAAAGAAAACAAATGTTATACTGCAGCCATATTTAGTCATCAGAGGAAAACTAAACAAAACAGAAGGGAGATAAGAGAAAACATCAGAATGTGCATTTCAGCTTACTGAAAATGTTGCAATTGCAACTCACTTTCTTGCCCTAAACATATATGCTTAACACAGCAGGAAAATATTTCTAAACTTGAAGTTTTAAGCATAAATGTAGCCTGAACTAAACACTTCTCAGTGTCAAGAGGTAAGAAAGTCTGTCAGGAACAGCTTTTCATAATTTGATCCACAACATTTAAAAGCAAGCACAAAATTGTCACATTTATAGGCAAAGGCAAATTTCACTAGCCATTCTGACAATTCAAAAATGTGAGCTCCACTCTAAATTTGAAACAGATTATACATTCTATTATGTGTTCTCTCTCATTATTTTTGTTCCATTAATATTACTATTATCATTGCATATATTATATTATTATGGAATAACATTGAATATTTTAGGTTCAGTTTGTCTAAAGCCAAAAATATACCAATATCCTTGCATACATAGAAAATATGTAAACATACAAGTATTGCATTTGTTAATCATATAAATCTCATTCAATATTCTATTCATCTACCACTATTAGCCCCTTTCTTTCATCTGCAAGCCAGGAACTGCTTACTTTCTGTGGCTACATCTTTCTCTTCTCTCAGTGAATCCAAATCATCACATTCTAGCTCACCCCCGACCCTGAAAAATTTTTTTCATCACAGCTTCCTTTTCCTTTTTCCCAGTTTATCTTCTAATCTTTTCTTTCATGTGCCAGACAGGCTATGATGCCTTGTTAATTTTTATCTCTCCCCTTTCACAATTTCGTCAAATTCATCTTTTACATTGGTTCAGTGTAGGTCTTACATTCCATAACCAAAGAAGCACTATAACTTCAGAGATCTTGTATTATATGATCTGTAAGCCTGTGTGTCACAGAATCACAGAGTCACAGATTCGTAGGGGTTGGAAGGGACCTCTGGAGATCATCTAGACCAACCTACTGCTAAAGCAGGTTCCCTGTTCCCTACAGAAGGTCACAGAGGAAAGCGTCCAGATGTGTTTTGAATATCTTCAGACGAGGAGACTCGACGACCTTTCTGTGCTACTTGTTTCTCTCCCCCAGTTCTGACACCCTCAAAGTGGTTTTTCCTAAAGTTTCAGCTGAATCAAGGAAGTTCAGATGGAGCTTCCCGTATTCCTGTTTGTGCCCACTGTTCCTTGTCCTGGCATCTATGGGACTATAAGAGAACTGGATATAACTGACAGTGGCTTCTGCTTGCTCGTGTTCTGTTCCTAAGAACAGCACTTCAGAAAGTAACCTTCATAATTTCAATCCTTTACCTTGTGGAAACTTCCATAAAAGATTTTCTTTACTTCATCATTATCAAAAGTTACAGTTTGAACTTCTCCCCTTGTATCCTTGTTAAAGAATGACAACACTTTGCTGCCAGCTGCAAAAAAATAAAATAATACATTTCATTTTAGATGTAAAGCTGAAAACACCATCCTAAGATACACTCATGGATAAAATGTAGTGTAGTGCTCTGGAGAGTAAACACAGACTATAGATGGTTCAGTTGACACGTAGCTACATAGATGTATATTCCTTTGGTTTGAGAGGCAATACCAAAGGTAAAAGGTATATTAGCTGAATAACTCTTAGTTGAAAAAGTAATCAATGTACAAAGTAAAAAAGTATATATTTTTAAAACTGAAATTATTTAAATCCGTTGCCATGTAAGAATGCTTTTGTTTGGAGAAGATTTTGGAATAATACATGCAAAGTAATGTAATGTATAAATTTTCTGTTCAATAAGTATAATCATCCTTACGATCAAGCACAACTCCAACTTGTGGCTTGTAATCTCTGTCTGTAATCTGCCAAATCGCAAAAGGCTCATTGGGGGATTCAGGCAGAAGACGGAATAACATAATGATAGTGTATGCCTGTGGCAGTCCCTCTGGGTGAATCTCCCTGTTAAGACAATAGGAAGATATTTTTTCACACGGAAACATGAGGAAAATAAACAAGACCACATTAGCTCTTTTTCAAAGAAATGACTTAAAGGTAATGGGGAAATAACAGTCTTTAAGAGAACTGTGCTTTTTAACTACTCTCTCCATAAAAAAGTACTATGTGATAAAAATCACTTTCTGATTTTTTATAATGAACTCACAGCCTATCTTAAATTGGTTGAGGCATCATGATTATGGGGGCAGCCAGAATGTGACCAAGAACACTGGGAGATTTATTCTTGTAGCAAGATCTACATAAACTACACATATTTTGAATTCCTTGATGATAAGTTTCTAAAAATCTGTAGTCTTATTTCACCTGGTTCATTTTTGACAAACATTAGAAAATACTTTGTTTAACTATGAATGACTTTCAGGAACAGATGCAATGAAGGAAGCATTTAATGCATTTCCCGCAATGGATGATGTATTTGGGCTCCACCTGTCACCAGTGGCTGCTGACATTTAGATTTGTGATGTTCAGACTGTTAGATATTAAAAAGTCATAAAGCTGGAAGTAAATAAAAATACACATCAGATGGCTCCTGGCATTTTTTGAAAGAGACATGCAGAGTACAGGAAAGTAGCTGCAAGAAGGGAGATAGTTCTTGCTTCTCCTTAGCCAATAAACTGGAATTGAGAGAGGGATTTGGCATCGTGAGCTTAAACAGAGAAACCTTGACATGAATATTTTAGGCAAAGCTTAATTACCCACACAGTTAGGAACGCTTTCTAATTACGGTCATATCAAAAGTCAATAACAATACACAGCACAGTGCAAGAAAGAAAATAATGAAGTAGATATAGCTATTCTATTTATATCTCTGATAGCAAGTTATGTCAGATATGAAATAGCTATGCCACTAGGATCAGGATGCTTTTATTGCCTTGCTGACTCAGTCTAAAGTGAGTTTTATATTCTGGCTTCTTATGAAAGCTAAGTACCCAGAATACTCTGCCAAGTCTATTCCACCTTCTACAGCAGACAACAGACTGTATGAAAACATTCTAAATAACCTGAAATAAACAGAAAGGTTTTTTTTATTATCTTCTTATCATCCTACTTATCCTGCTTAATGCAGGATTTGTATTAATGTAACAGAACTGCAAAACAAGATACCACTGATTGGGATTATGTGTACTTCCCTAGACTGTAAAAATCCATGCTGTCAAGGATCACTCCCATAACTGTACTGGTACATCAATGAATTCAAAAAGTCCTTAAGTCCACCCTCAGCTTTTAAAGTTGTGAGCTGAGAAGGCCAGCAAAAAGAAATTGTTACTTCTTACACCTCAGTGTGAAGCCTGTACTTGTGACCTGATCTTTACCAATTTACCAACCCCCCCCCCAAAAACAAACAAACAAACAAACAAAAAAAACCCTAGAACTTTCCTTAAATTAAATAGGAGTAATGGTCTAGCTTTAGGCATCTCCTCTGATTTAGGAAGTCCTTTCTGAAACTTAAGCTTAAGTAGAAGGGAGGGGAATAAATGTAAAAGAAAATGATTTACTAGTAAAAAACTTATGAATTTCTGGAGTGTTTGTGATAGCTGGAAAGAATGATCACACATCACCCTTCTGTAACCAAGCTATAAGACTACAGGCACTGCAAATCTCCACTCCCTAGGCCAAATATAGCAGTTAAGCTACAAGAGAAAATACCCTAAATCAGTGGTGTCAGAGTGCTGCTTACTGCAAAAAGTGGTGTTTATCCCTCTGCATTGAAACCATTTCCCCTTGACAATATAGTGCTCTTTGTACTAAGGAGGCTGTTGCTCAATGGCCTAAGGCCAGGCTCTATATTATAAGTAGAGTGGTTAAGAAAGATGGTGTCAAATGAAAGAACAAAAAGCAACTGGATTAACAGTGAACAGATTGCAAAGGAAGAAATATATTAGTATTTAATAAGAACAATGATGAATGTTCTTTGGAGTATTTTTCCTGGATTTCAGTAAAAAGAACATCAAATAAGTGCATTTCCCATGAGACACTAATGCCATTAGTTACAAACTCTATTAATCCTTCCCCACCTGTTTGCCCTAAATATGAGCCCTTCCCATTTACTTACCTTATTGGTTGGCTGACAAATGCATTTTTGTGGAGTCTGTATGCTACATAGCTTGGGAAAGAGCCTGATTCCAGTGATACACCTTGTACAGAAGCAAAATGCTTCTCTGTCAGATTATATGATTCCAACATCTTGAAACCTTTACATCAGGAAAGAAAAACAACAAAAACACTGTAGAGCCGTAAAAGACAAAAATGAACCTGTGCAAAATATTGTAGGCAGTTTCTTACCGGGTGAAGTATATCCTTCCAAGTAAATAAGAGGACAAGCTAAAAGAGAAGAAAAAAACATACAAATTCAAAAATATGACACCTACCACAATATGAACATGTACATAAATATAAAGTTTTACTAGCAAGAATTCTGTACTAATATTATCAGCCAATTACTGCTACATTTGTCACATTGTGTTCTGTTCTGCATTAGATGGACTGCTAAAAACTTTACTTACTACTTTTAGTTGGATATTTCTACCATGACAAATTGCATGGGATAACAGATGAGCCCCCAAAATATTTTGAGTCTAATTCATAAGAAGAAAGGGGCATAATGACTCAACCTTTCCATAAATATTTGAGACGTGAGTCAGGCTGCATATTAGCTGTCAGAATCACAGAGAAAAAACACAGATATATATGGCTCCTCACTTGCCAGGGGAGGAAGAAGTTAGGGAGTCACGCAATTGCACATGACAGGCCTGAGAACTCTTCTTTTTTGCCATTGAAGGATAACACTTGAGTAAACAACTGAAATTTAATTTAGGTAATTTTAAAACAGCAGCACACACTTCACCCGCACTCTTATAGAAGACTGGACTAATGGTAAAGAGACCAGTTGTGTCTCCCAGTACACATTAGGCATCACTCTACTTCCTTTCAAAGAGCAGTATTTCTAGCTGACCTGTTGCGCTTGTTTTGTTCTACCTATATTTTTGAAATGTTGGACAAAATTACATTGAATACAATAGTTACTTCAAAATCAACAACAAAAAACTTTTGCTCTCTCAAACCACGTGCAGTTATTATGAAACCTAACTTTCATATATGAAAATGTTTTTGAAGTATTGTAAATTGATTTACAAACATAGCAGTATATAAACAACTGTATCAGTTTGGGAAAAGGGAAAATGGTATTTGCTACTCACTTGAGGTAGCTGTCTCACACACAAAAGTGACAAGATTATCTTGAATCTTTTCAAATGCATCAAAGTCATCAACAATAAATACATGACGTTCACTGGGTTTGCTGGCAATCTTGGCCAGCTCATTGTAATCCACATCAGCCACACCAACCACAAAGACACTGAAGCCTGTAAAAATAACATTTGTTACTTGAAACATAGTAAAACATATATTGTCCTGAAAAATGGTTATGTTTCACAAACTCTATCATTGTCTTGTCTATCCACTCCAGTATCCAGCCTTTGTTATGAGTGCACATTCTGGTTATCCTTTCACTCTATCAAAGCTCAGTCGGGATTAAATTGCTTTTTGCACTTTTCAAAATTTCCTCCTCTTTCCTTCACTGACTGCTGTCAAGGACAGATTCAGGATGCAAATCAGCTCACCTCCCTAGCTTGCAAACTTCAGGATAGGAGACGCTGTTTTCTGTAGATGCCAATCTGCTGCTCTCAACAACTATAAAAGTACCACAACCTTAGACTAGATGATTAATTAGTAGATGGCATACGTAAAATGAGAAGAACTCAGCCCCTAGAATTTAATCATATCACCAGATGAAAAAACATAACCTTTCCCTTTGTCAGGTGATTTTCTTCTTCAAATCCTTAAAATGGAGTTTTCTTGCCTTTTATATCAATTTTTTTGTTTTGACATATCTTACGCCCTTTACAGAATTATTCTTCTGACTCATTTCTTCCCTTCCCTTCTCCCACCTAATCCTCCATATGATAATTTGACCTCTCCTTATTGTTCCAGAAAACAGGAAAGAAGAAAACCTTTTCATTACACAATTTATCACTAAAAAGAAAAATTTCTCAAAAAAAATTTAATTAACAAGAAACTGCACAAAAATGTTGGTTGGAAGCTGAAGGAAGAATTAACATTTGTTGTAAACGATAAACCCATTTTTATTTGCATTTTGAATTTTTCAAAAGGAGATGGGAAATAATTGTCCCTCTGTGGTCAGTACTGATGAATCTTTGGCTGAAATACGCTGTCCAGCTTTGAACACAATAATTAAGATGTAAAGTAACTGAAGAAAATAGCTAATGAAAATGATAAGAGGTTTGGAAAACACAGTCAACAGGAGATTGAAGGAAATGGATTTGTTTAGTCTAGAAAAAAGACAGAAAGAGGAAATGACAACAGGCTTCAAGTACGAAGGCCTGTTACAGTGTACAGTTATCAACTGCTTTCCTGGTTAACTAGGGAAATGAAAAGAAGGCAGCAGCTTCATTAGCCTGAAGAAACACTTAGGTTAAGTATGAGGAAAAGCTTTCCAAATATTGGCATAAGTTAAGCACTAAAGCAGATTATCCACAGAGACTGTAGAGATTTTTATGACTAGGTTAGCCAAACATCTTTAGAAGTCATCTAGATGGAGCTTATTCTTTCAGATCACAGAGGCAGACAAGATGACCACTTGTGGTTTACATGCCAGTGATTTCCATAAGGAAGTAAATCCTCTTACTCAGGAAACTGCATTCCTGGTGGTTAAGCCATGAAATGCAAGACAGTTGGGCAAGCTCAGCAGAGACTGCTGAGAGCGGGGAAAAGAGCACATGCTTAGTCACACATTTGCCACGCTCAGCAGTCTAAAGCAGGAGTGCAATGTTTCTCAGCTCAAAAGGCAATGAAGAAATCAGTTCAGACCTAGCTCCAAAAAAAAGCACTTCCTTTCCCTGGAGCTCCTGTGGTTTGTGTCAAGTAAAACATAAAGTTCAAAAAGCCAGGCCCAGCTTAGCAAAAGCACCAGAATGAAGTACATTCCATAACGATGGCTGGAGTCCACAGGGCAAGGAGAAAGAAGTAACCAAAAGTCAGCTTTATAAAATAATATGTATGAGGAATTCCTTGAAAGCCCTGGGAAGCCATATTCTCCCACAGAGGAGAGGACAGAGAAAGAAAAAGTGAGTGGCCCTGAAAGTCTAAATTCTTTAAATAGTTCTGAGTCATTCTAGACGATCAGAATAAATTTCTGAATCCATAAATGGTAGATAAAGAATTCCAAGACAATTGAAGCACCACATATAAATTGCATTGGTTAACATATCATGGAAATGAAATAGCTAGGTACTGTGAATCGCTTACCAGAGTGCTGTATGACCGTTGCTGCTTTCCTCACCTCATCCTGAGATCGACCATCTGTGACAACAACAAGTACCTTGGGAACACCTCGCCTCATGCCACTCTCCCAGGTCAAAACCTTTTCTTTGATAAATGTTAGGGCTTTGCCTGCAAAGCATACAATGAATGAGTCAGCCATATTATTCACCAAAGAAATCCCTTACTTTTCTTTGACAGCGTGATAGCCACTCAACTAAAACAGAAAAACATAAAAACTTAATCCTTCGTCCATTAAATATCAGGATAATTAGGCAATTTATCTTACAAAAATAAAATTATTGCTCAGAATTACCTGTCCGTGTGTTTCCTCCTCTGTACTGAACATTTTGAAGAGCTCCCAGAGCTTGAGCCTTGTCATCAAATGTATTCAGTTTAAACTCAGATTTTGCTTCATCACTGTATTGCACAAACGAAACCTGGGAGGGAATATATCATTGTGTTGAGTCACAAATCTCCAGTTCAGACTCAACTGAAATATGTATTGTGGCATATTAATAAGCATTAAATAACTGAAAAATCTTTCCCACATACGCATGATTATGCACACATACGTATTTACATAAACAGATACTGTCATAGCAGCGTACACACACAACACCTTTATTTCCTTTGTGCATAAAATGTGATATGATTTTAAATACGGATGATTAAATGATTGCTATTACTATGGTGCCATTTTTATAATATCTTCTCTCTGCTTATGAGCAGATATATAGTCTACAAATCTCCTTCACTTATTTTTAAGAAAAACAAAAAGAATCTGGTGACAGAATGCCAGTGAACTTGGACGTATATGAAATCGCGTATTCTCTTGCCTTAAGTGGTAGAATATAATCACTGTATGTTTATTCATAAAACACTTAAATTTAAATATGTATATATTTAATGTTCTTCTTATTCATTCTGTATAACTGCAATATTATGGTATCATATTAATTTGGTGCTGAACAACTATCTCTCTGTATGTATATATTAATATTTATTGAAATTAATTGCTCTTTTAAAATTAATAATAATACTAATAAATTAATTATTAATCGATATCCCATTCAAAACCAGAGACTGTTGCAACTAAGAGGTATATGACCTTCATATTTTGCTAAATGTTAGCAGTTACATGTATTAGGTCATCTTCGGCTTAAGACTGGAGACTCATAGCAATTCACACGAAAAAAGATCATTGCAATGCTCAACAGTTAATTTTTAAGAAACTTTGTAGGAGAAGAGCGGTATTTATTGCACCCCAGCAGCAATCTCATCCAGCTTCACATAAGTAGAAAAAATGAGTAATGGTTAAAGTAAGAAGGCTGACAGAAAATGTCTGACAACAATAATCAGCAAAGAAATCTTGGAGGTCTGTCCCTCTTAGCTATTACTGTTTACTTGTTAACTATTCTTGAATTGAAAAAATTAAAACATAATCCTCACTCAACACTCAGACTGTCCTCAGAACAGATTTCTGAGAGCCAAAAATTATTGTCTAACAACTAGATTCCCTTAGTATCTACAGAAAACCTCATATATTTCATACATATTTATACACACACACACATTCTACAAACAACTTTAGTAATCCAGCTCCAGCTTTAGGCTCCTTCTGAAATGTACCCAGTAGAAATAACTAACCTACCTGGATTCCAGCAGGATTAATCAAGTCAAAGGCTCCTACTGTATTAAAAACAAACTTTACTACTTTGTTGAAGTTATCATCACCAATACTCCAGGAAGCGTCAGTTAAGAACACTATGTCTGCTTTGGCACCTCTGCATACTGAAAGACCAAGAAAAGGAACACTTGAAATACACCCTTCAAAGCACTGTGAAATAAAGAGCATTGCTTCAAAAATTCAAAATGCAAGAAAGGCAAGTATTCAGCAAACTTCTGCTACCACACAGTCAAATGGCAAGTGCTTTATGCTCAATATGAAAACATTTATTAAAAATTCTCAAAGAAAGGTGCAAGAAATGAAAAGCTCAATAATCAAATGCAAATGTCTTAACTGACATTTTTCTCTGAACAGATTTTATAAAAAGTCCACTGAGGACTACACTTACAGATTTGTTGTAGAGCTACAGAATATCTTGATTATTTCCCCAGATGTATTCACCTTTCCATTCTAAACCAGGAAATTTCAGATTCCAGTAAAGAAAAAGGGGGTAACTAAGAAACTGATCACAAACTTCAGACCCTGACCTACTGTGCTAGCTTTAAATCTATTTAAACCTATGAAAAAAATAGAATTCAACACTAAGGCAGTAGAGCAATAATATAAAAACACTGCATAGATCTACAAATAAACATACCATCCCGAGCTGGAGGAATTGTGGGAGGTGGAGGAGGTGTAGGTGGTGGAGTTGGTGCCTCTGTAGGTTTGAGGACTGAAATAAAAGAAAAAATTTTTTGGCTCAATATAAATTATTTCATTCAGGGAAAACTCTAGATTAGGTATTATATTACCACAGAAAGTTTGAAATCTTTTCTCACTAACTAAATTTTCTAGTGTTACAAAACTTCCCCTCAAACTCCAGTCGATATTTTACTGACAGAAAGAGCAAAAACCACTTAAAAGAAGTAATGAAAGCCATTTAGAAACAAGACAAGCTCTATCATTGAAACAAGGCAAGTTCTGTATTCAAAACATAAGGTTCACAGTATCTATTACCTACCCGTGTGTTCCCTCACAGAGACTGGAGGACCCTCAAGGTTAGGGGTCTGAACAAAGACAGTTGCATTGTACTCTGTGTCTGGTGAGAGGCCAGTAAAACAATGGCTTGTTTCTGTTCCACGTACTGTAATTTCCTGTCCTCTGGATCCTGTAAAAACAAAGCCCCATGGGATGAAAATTAGAACCCAGTATTTCCCTTCTAATGTGTGTACAAGTGTAGAAATTAGAGACTTTTTGAGAGTATGTTAGAATAGACTGGATAGCAGTATTATTCTTGTCCAATAAAAGCCTTCTAGACTAAGATTAGGCTCTGATTATGAACCCTGGAGCATTCAAGAAAGCAGCTACATTCCAATGTGTATGTAAAACTCTGGTAACTAGCAAATCTCCACTAATGAAAGTTAACTTGACAATAAGTAGTAGTTCACTTTACAGCTTTTTCATCACCACAACGTATGTTCAGATCTTCAAAGTTCAATCAAATGCAACATGACTGATAGTGGAGGCTTTTCATCATCCCAAATAAGTGGTCCTGCCACCAAAATAAGACAGTTATGTTTCAGAAAATGCAAAAATTTACTTACCATCAGCTGGGTTCAGCTTTAGTCTGTAGGAAGTTGCTGACCGATGAGGTGACCAACGGATACAGAAAGTATCCCAGCCAATTTTGTAAGTTGTTAGGTCAGTGACGTTCAAGTATACTATGAGCACAGAAAGAGAAAAATTGCTCTTTGGAAAGTAGTATACCACAGATGTTAAAAGAACTACGTCGTAATTAAATACTTATTAGCAGTGCTGCTCCAGAATGTGTATATTTTTTTTTTTTAGGATTTACAGAAGAAAAGAGCAGTTCCAGTCAAATTTCTTCATATTCTCACATGCCCTATAGACACTGGCCTAGTAATTTACAAAGACCCAAAGTCTGATAACCTTCTCATCTTGGGAGACAACCGATTTTATCATTTTTCACCCAAGTAAGTGGAGTTCTTTGCACGATAAAAAATTTCAGCATATCAGTATCTGACTCACATATGGCAGTACGAAAAGAATGAACTTAGTCAACAAAACTCAGGATAATTGATTCATGTTAACTGAAGAAACTTTAAGAAGCTTTTTAACTGAGGGCATTGACAAAATTATCTCCTTTTGAAAAGGTGAAGTTTCAGTTCCTGGACTTCCTGTGAAATAAAGACAGAGTAGCAAGAAGTCTAAATCTGCTTAGCCTGGTTAAATTCTGTAGTATCCTGGAGATAGTTACAGACTGAACCCAACTATAGCTAATAAAATTTCAGGAAGCAGACTAGAAAATTTTATATTTTCAATTAATTACTTAAAATTATATTTCCATTACTGTTCTGAAGCACAGCATTTCAAAGAACTACATCGTGGCCAAGTGCCAATTATTCTCTATGAGAGGATATTCAAACCTTCTGACAACCAGCCAAAAATACTGTCTTAATCAACATTATCTCAGATCAGCATATGTATTTAGCATGACTACAATAAAATTATTTTGACTTACGTGTAGTGCCTTGATCTGTCAAAGGTATGCTCATTCCAGAGTCATACTGGGCATAAACATTCACGTCATAAGTAGTACTGGGAGACAGATTATGCAAGGTGTAGGATGTCACTTCCCCCACAAAAACCTCCATGGGCTCATTTGAACCTTGAATTGAAAGGAAGCATCAAGAAAATGCAGAGAGAGGGAAAGATTCATGGTATGTGAGCTACAAAATTATCTGGCTCCTTTTATATGTCACTAAGCATTAATCTCATTTTCTTCAGCAAAACATGATTTTTTTCAATCACCTGATTTTAACATATTAAACTGTTTCAAACAGAACATAAGCATAGATTCTCAAGCCATCAACCATTAATTGTATATAAATTAATTTGTAGAAAGATATGTACACTGTTTCACTGTCGCATAAAGCTTCTGAAGGATCTTAGAACCTAAATACCTCTCCAATACTCATCTCACGCATACGAGTTCACAACATTCCCAAAAGGACAAGTGGTTGGTACCAAAACCAAGACTGGTTTTTCAAGTGACTCAATCTAGTCACTGGTTAGATTCTGTAGTAAACATCAACCCAATTCAGCCTCTTTAAGTGGATGTAGGAAACACTGTACTTGGTAGTGCTTCTTATAAAAGACTGATAATAAGGCTTAAGCTTCCACCAAAATGAGCTAATAAAGGAAAAGAAATAAATCTTTAAACACAAACATTTCATAATGCGTGTGATTTCTATTCTGATCTCCCATCTGGCGTACTGTGTCCAGGCCTGGGGGCCCCAGCACAAGAAAGACATGGAGCTCTTGGAACGAGTTCAGAGGAGGGAGACTAAGATGAACCAAAATGATCAGAAGGCTAGACCACCATCTCTCATAGGAGACTATGAGGAAAGGTTGAGGGAACTGGGCTTGTTTAGTTTGGAGAAGAGAAGGCTCCGGGGAGACCTCACTGTGGCCTTCCAATACTCAAAGGGAGCGTATAAACAGGAGGGGGAACGATTGTTCATGAGAGTGGATAGCAATAGGACAAGGCTAATGGTTTTAAACTGAGACAGGGGAGATGCAAGGTTAGATATTAGGAGGGAGTTTTTCACACAGAGGGCGGTGACACACTGGAACAGGTTGCCCAGCGGGGCTGTGGATGCCCCGTCCCTGGAGGTGTTCAAGGCCAGGCTGGACGTGGCTCTGGGCAGCCTGGTCTAGTGGTTGGCAACCCTGCACTCAGCAGGGGGGTTGAAACTCGATGATCTTTGAGGCCCTTTTCAACTCAGGCCATTCTATGATTCTATGATTATCTACTCACTATTTTGAAAGTGCTCTGCTCAGAATGAAGAAGTTTTCTTACCTACAGGTTTGTATACAATTTTATAGCCAAGAACAGGGGATGGTGAAGGATCCCAAGAAACTCTGAATCGTGTATACCATTCATCAGTTATATACATATTTTGAGGAGGAAGCAGGCCAACTGAAAACAAAGAACAACACTCCAATTTAATAGACTGTTTTTGAACCTCTAGAAACTTATATTGTAACTCTGTAAGGAAATAACCACATCAGTAAAACTACTAAGATAAAGAGACCTTAACAATTTTGGAGCACTCAAGAAATTTATACCTTTAATTTTTAAAAGAATGTTTTATATTAAAACAAATTACCAGTTCTTCCATTTCCAGTCAACTGTCCACCATCTCCATCTTCATACACAGCCACAACAGTTATTTTATATGGTGTATCTGATTGCAGTGGTTGTAGTATCACGTTATTTCTTATGCCAGGAACTGTTGTCTATAACATATAAAAGAAACATGCAAACAAACTCACATTACTGTAACTGACCAGTTATGACAGTAACTAGAACTAAAGATTTGTTTTGACACAGCACTATTTTTTATGTTCACTGCAGATAAAGTCATTCAGGATATTTTCAGAGTTATAGCCTATGAATAATTACTAGTACTTTTTTATTTTAAAATATAAAGCATTGTGACCAACTTAAAAATATAAATCAAACTGGCTCTTCAGTCCCTACCCTTAAAAGGAACATGGCTTAGTTATGGGACTCAGTAGGTCAGGTTGATGGTTGAACTGATGATCTTGAAAGTCTTTTCCAACCTAAAGGATTCTATGACTCCATGATTAGGCTGAGATGCTGCATTTCCTCCCTCAAATTTCAGCACTGTTCCCTTACAGAAAGGAAAAGTCAGTGTTATGTGTTTGTGTTTGGAGATACAAAAAGAGAAGAAAATGCTCCTAACATGAGAAAGGAAGACAAATCCCATCACATTGCTAATTAGTTTCAGTTCTACCTCTTCATTACCCTCATGGATACTATTTTCTTAGGAGGAACAACAGCTGGTCTGAGAAAGAAGCTCTGAATATTCAGAAATGTAAAAACTTGCTTATTCATGCAACCCCCAATCTCTTCAACTTCCCGGTGCAGATGTGCACTTCCACTTCATTCTAATCAAAAGGTAGGCATAATCCAGAAAGTGACTGTGCTCCATAAAATGGCCATAAAGCACTGAAACTGCAGAAATTGACTTCAGATATCTCAGTAGCATGTCCCCATCAACATCTTTCATTATTACTTGAAAGTGAATACAGTCATTCAAGACTCACTATTTTTATGAAATTCCACTATTTTCTGCAGAGAAGAGGTATATTCAAAGTCAGTTGTGTTCTGAATAACAAGCCCAGTAGGGGATTTTCTACCAGTGAATTTTCAACATGCTCTGTATAATATAAAAACAGCTAGAGGATTTAGATAGATTTTAGACAGCTCTCTCTCTGTTACATTTTGGCTGGTGGCAATCACCAGGAATTTCATCAATGACCTCTATAGGATCTGGGTTTGGCTTTGTTATTAATACTCAAAGAATTTTATACATACCAGATTAACCTGTGCTATCATTAAGCTGCAGGAAATTAAACACAAACACAATTCATGCCGGACCTTACCAAAGCAATTTAGATGCTGAATGAAAGTTACAATTGCATTCTTATTAAACTTTGCCAACGCTTTTTCAATTTATAAAATGCAGACATGTTTATTCTGTATCTTAGCACACTGACTTCATAATGAATAGAGTATGAAGTAACAGATGGCTATTTACTGAGAACACTGCTTGAACTCAATGTCAGGAAGCAGGCTCTGCGCAGAATCCTCTGATTAATGATGTGATTCACATCTTTAGCATTTTTTACACAAAAGTTGGTTCATTGAACTGTGTATTTTTCTTCATCTTTGTGAAAAAGAAAAAAAATTTATATAAACATTGGCTTTTCAGCATTAGCATCAAACACCAAAGGACCCAGAAAACATCCAAAGTGCACTACAAGTAAAACAGGTGTTTTTGTTCTTCTGTAGCCTAAACAATCAACTGAGAACATCTTGGTGCTTATAAAAGAATTACAGCACTTACATATTCATCGATAGGATCTCCCACAGTGGGGGAATAAATGATTCTGTACTGCTGGACTGGCCCATCAGCATGGTCCCATTGTACAGAAAGACTGTTCGTTGTCTCATCAAACACTCTGATGTTCCTTGGCCCACTGCGAGGCACTAAAGAAAGAAAATACAGAAGGTATAAGCAAGGCCTGCCACATCAACATGTTTTAGATGAATACAGGGATTTAAAAGAGAAAGCAGCAAAAGAGTAGTGCCATATGAATGCTATAAACAGTTTCTTTACGCTTCATTTCTGGAATTAATTTGAAATAAGCCGAGCATAAGCAACTGAAGTTGTCACACAGAGGTTTTTGCGTTTAGGCTTCTTCAGCAAAACATTTAGAAGGTTGATGTGTACAATTTTTGAGTAAAACACAGAAGACAAAGCACTTTTTTTTCTATCCATCTTAATGTGTTACTTCTTTCAGGAAGAGAAATTGATATTTACCAGTAATCACATTTTAGAGAACAGTTTTAAAACTCTTAAACATATGTATTTGAATTAGTCTTATTTCACAAATGAAAATGAACTTGGTGATTATGCATGCACCCCAGCTTCCAGGCAATATACCAGAAAGCTCCCTTCCACGGAAGGCCTACAACTGCTTCAGCCATAATTCAGATCCATTTACCTCTGAGTAGCACTGAATGGTTTACACAATTTGTGATTATAATCAATTTTATAAATTCCTCATATATTATTCTTGACTTAGATTTTACAACAGAAGTGCTTCCTCTTACATGTTCTCCCCTGTGCTTGGCTTGGATTTCCTTCTCCATCTGCATACAGAGCTACAACATTTATTGAGTAAGGAGTGTCAGGAGTTAAGCGTTCCAGCATCACATCACGAGTGTTGGCTGGTACCACAATCTAAAACAGAAACAGAAAGCACCTACATAAAAAATGTTCAATTTATACCATGTCCTTTAAAACAAGCAATTTAAACAAAATATAGAAAAATCAGGAACTGCATATTTTTCAAGAAGAAGAATACAAGTTTAAAATAATATTGATAAAAATTCAAGAGTGGGTACTACAGAAAAAAAAAAAAAAGATGCATAAGGAACACTCATTCTGCAAATGGGAGAGGTGGTTGGTAGGTCCTAATAGGTACTAAGTGACAGGTTCCTACTCGTATAAAGTAATATGCTGTTACACTATACAGATACAGAGTAGTAAAATTTGGCTTCCACTATCATTATTAAACATTTTCTCATAAATATATGTTGTTTCTTTCTGACTTTACCAAATATAGGTTATGTCTTAATTCATCGTTAACTGCAATAAAATAAAGGATACTCAATTCTCAGTTTTAAGTGGGAGAATCTTATCTCTTATTTATTTCATTTCACCAAAGCAAGCTTTCATTTACAACATAGTAAAATTCCTGTAGGCATAGTCTTTTCAGCAAGAAACCTTCTAGGCAGGCGGTTGTTCTAAATTCCGTAGTTTATTGTTATTTTTATACACTCATTGAAGGAAGCAATATCTTCTGCAAATTTTTAAAGAATATTATAAAAAGTAAATTACTTACGGATTCTGATGGTCTTGGGCCAGATAGTGGAGAATAATTAACTCTGTATTGCTGTACTGGACCTGGAGCAGGTTCCCATCGGACATTCATGCTGTTTGGCGTGGGATTGTAAACTTGAATGTTTCTTGGTGTTCCCCTTTCCACTAGATCACAGATAATTAAAATTAAGTTTAACAAGTCTTCTTACATGCATTCTAGTTCAACTTGAATTTTCAGTTGTGCTCAAAATAAGCTGAGAAGTGTATCAGTCCAAGATAAAGACATTATTTATTTTACCCCAACATCTGCGAATCTAAGAATCTTAGTTATTAGCCTTTACAGGCATCTCTACCAGGCAGCAGGGCAGCTACTGGCACTAGAATTAAAATGTTACTGTTGTGTATAAGTAAACTATAAGTTAGCTTCACAACATAAGAGCTGAGATACTTTGAGATAAATGAACTGAAAGTCTCCATTCAAATAAGCAAAGAAAAGAAATCAGTTACAGAGATACAACCATAAACAATGCATGTAAACAGAATTTTACCTCAGGAAAATTAAACTTCTATAATTTATATAACTTAATTAGAACTACTCAATTTCAAATGATTTGAGCCACTCACACACATACACAGACAACAAAAATCCAACATTTTATTTAAAATGACTGTTTTACTTACAAGTTCTTCCAGTATCAGATGTACGTCCACCATCCCCTTCAGGGAAAACTGGAACCACAGTTACAGTGTAAGCTGTGTTGGGTTCAAGAGTTCTGAGGATAACATAGTTTGTATTTCCTGGTACTGTGGTCTACAGATTTAAAGAGAAAGGTGGAGGTATAACATTTACATGAAAATGAAAGCAGTTCAGCTTTTTGCATCTCCCTTACTGTTAATACTTATTTTGCATTATTCTATACATGATTGCTACCTCACAAGGGAGCATATACTGCAATTCACTCTGGCAGGCCAATTAATATCAAATTAGTTCTAATTTAATACAAGAGATGTTAAAATACAAATTTTGTTTATCACATCACTGAATATAGCAATAACCTCACAATCCAGCATGGCAGATTGCTATTTGTCCTTCTTAAAAAATCACATTATCCACCTTATCTCATTTCTAAACTAGATGTGATAAAATCTTTATGAAGGAAAGAATGTTGAAACTTGAAATAATAGATTTCATGGTATCTTCTAGAATTGACCTTCAAGAAGATTCTGTCTTGGACAATAGTTATCAAGTCTTGTGCTCTCCTGTACAATTTCTTACAGCTGACTTTCACTTCTGATCTTTTTCTACCATTATCAGTAACAAGATCTACAGCAATCTTTTTAATGACTACTATTTAGCAGCTCAGAGCCACTAAGTCACTTTTGAAATGAAAAAGATAATGTTTATCTTTTATCATTATCAGGAAAAACTTATTTACAGAAAGGGTTGTTAAGCATTGGAATAGGCTCCCCAGGGAGGTGGTTGAGTCACCATCCCTGAATGTGTTTAAAAACCATTTGGATGTGGTGCTCAGGGACATGATTTAGTGGTGGTATGGTTAGGTTGTGGTTGGACTTGATGATCTTGAAGGTCTTTTCCAACCTGAGCAATTCTATGATTCTATGATTACATAACACTAAAACAACCTAATGACAAAAAGTAAAGAGCAACTGTGTCTGCAAGTAAAACTCCATAGCATTTAAAAAATACTTTTTATCAGTAGCTCTTTAGATGCTCATGAAATAGTGGTAATTCATATACTCCTTATTTAACAGGCACATCAAACTGCACAGATGTGGAAAGAATAATATTTTCCCAGTCGGCAACATGGGATCAAATTCCATTGCAAAGATTGTTTTAGCTCATTAGGAATTAAGTAATTTTAGAAGATTAGAATGAGATGCCCACGTGCATTTTTCTGCTTTCACAAATATTGTCCCAGATGTCTGCCTACTGCCACGTGACTTTTAGCAGAAAAAATGGGTAGAAATAAGGTCTTTTGACTTTACAGCTTTTTGTACATCTTTAAACCAGCTTTATGGTCATGCATACTGCCCTAAGAATAAACAAAAAAATGTTTGTAGTATTAAATCTGTGTGCTAAGAACTAATCACTGAAGGTCAAATACATAAAATCCAACATCGGTATTACAGACTTGAATAAATGTCTTTCATGGAAGTGTTCTGCATTTGCTCCAGGGTAGCTACAAACAGAAAAAACAGCGTGTAGGCAAACAAGACCAGCTTCATTCTATAGCATTTCCCTCATTAGCACCATAGGTTGCAATTTATTTGAGACAGTTAGCAAGAAGGATTTACCATTTCTTCTGCACCTCCAGCTGTAGGTCCATAAAACACTTTGTACTGGCGAGGATTTCCTTCTGCATGATCCCATCGAACATTCAGAGTACTGGTGGTTGGGTCATAAACTAGCATGTTCTTCACAGTAGTGAGAGGTTCTGAAACAGGACAAAAAACTGTCAGAGATGTGGGGCCACATTCTCTCACCCTATGCTATCAGATCATGTCCCTGCAATGTCTCATTAGGAAATTTAAAAAAACAGCAGGTTTAATAGTTCATGTCAAATGTTGTCTTCATTAATCATAATACATCAGACCCACCAAACAGCATAGATCATAGAATGGTTTGGGTTGGAAGGAACCTCAAGGATCATCCAGTTCCAACCTCCCTGCAGGCAGGGTTGCCAACCACTAGATCAAATACTAGATCAGATTGCCTAGAGCCCCATCCAGCCTGGCCTTAAACAATTCCAGGAATGGGGCATCTACAACCTCTCTCTAAATCTCCCCTCCTTTAGTTTAAAACCATTTCCCCTTGTCCAGTCACTATCCACCCTTGTAAAAAGTTGATTTCCTTCATGTTGATAAACTCTCTTTAAATACCGGAATGCTGCAATGAGGTCTCCCCACAGCCTTCACTTTTCCAGGCTAACCATTTAAAGAAAAATATAGTAAGAAAAGTTTATTTCTGGATATTATTTTAGAAATATATGGTAAGTTTGACCTTCCACAACAAGTTCAAAAATAAACTAGGTACAAATTAATTAGTAATTTCATTAATAAACATACAATTACTTATCCAATTAAGTAATTTAAGAAATAGTGGATTGTTTTTTTACACCTGAAGTGCTGGCAGCAAATCACTCAGTGCTTTCTATAGTAGGACAAAAACAGTACCATAGGAATCCACCAAAGGGCAAATAACAAATAAACATGATGAGTTTCACCAGAGACATTTTCTCTGCTGATCTGAAAAGCAATAAATAATTTTTTTTTCATATCTAACAAGATCACATGTTACTTACTGGTTCTGCCTCGTCCTGTCATTCGACCCCCTTCACCATCTGCATACATTGATGACACAGTAATAGCATATGGTGTGTCAGGCTGCAGCTTCTGTATCACTACACTGTTCTGCCGTCCACCAACCATAGTCTGAAGTAAGACAAAAGAAAAAGATTAAAATGCTTTTTAGGCTGCCTTTTTTATGCTGTTATAGCTAACAAAATAATCATTTGAGGCCGAGTGGAAAACACTGTGATATATCTTACGGCCCAATCCTCTTGTGACTGACGCTGACAATAGGCATTGAAAAACATTTTCAAACATTTTCATATTTATCTTAGCAAATAGAGACAGAGTCCGGTGATGCAAAGCCAGTATTCTTTAAGGTCTCCAAACATGCATGTCACCACAATTACATATTAACTGTTAGTTCTGTGCCAGAACAGAGTTGTTTCTCTACGTTGCCTCTGACTACATTAACAAGAAATCAGCAAGAGTCCTTTATTCATTTTGATGGATTCTGAACTGGCCTATACCTGCTCCAGTCAGGTAGAATGCACGCATTTTATCAGCACCATCTGCCCTTGATTTTGTGTGTTTTATAACATGATGCTTCAGTTTCTAAACACCTAAAATCTAAATCAATCTAAATCAATATACGTCCTTCATTTCAATTTTTAACACAGAATAATAGAATGGTTTGAGTTTGAAAGGACCTTAAAGATTAACTAGTTCCAGCCCCCTGTCATGGGCAAAGACATCTTCTACTAAACCAGGCTGACCAAAGCCTCATGCAGCCTGGCTTTGAACAACTCCAGAGATGGGGCACTCACAGCTTCTCTGGGCAACCTGCTCCAGTGCCCTACCATCCTCATAGTGAAGAATTTGTTCCTAATGTCTAATTGAAACCAAACCTTTTTTTAATTCAAAACCATTACTCCTTGTCCAGTCACTACACTCCCTGATAAAGAGTCCTTCCCCATCTTTCCTATAGGGCTCCTTCAAATATTGGAAGGCCGCTATTAAGGCCTTCCTGGAGACTTCTCGAAGCTAAATAACCCTAACTTTCTTAGCCTTTCTTCACAGCAGGGGTACTCCAACTCTCTTAGGGGAGATACATAACCCTGTTCCAACAATTTCCTCCAAGGAAAATATTTTTAGCACATTAAGAATAATATTCAGATATTTGGCATTTGGGAATATTGAGATTTTGGGGTTTAAAATGTTTGAAAACTGCACCTGCTCTGGAGCATCCTTTTTATGACAATCTACCTATTTTCAAAGCCTATTCAACTAACTGGTGTTTATCATAACACGTAAGATCCTTTGATGATGAACTGATAATGAGCAAGCATTTACTCATCTTCATATTTCATAGATTTATTTTAATTTACAAAGAAACTTCTAATTTCTACTCAAGTGTCCAAAACTCAGTTCAAACCAAAAATGCTTTCAGCCTCCCACTGTGGCTGCCTTCATTTTTTTGCATCTATTTCCCTTTCAAAATCTGTCCCTAAGCAATCATGATGGTCTCTGCAGTTTGGAACGTAGTTTTTGCAGAGCTGTATTCAAATCACCTGTAGTCTCCCCTCATGCCAAGGACATCAGACGTCAGACCAGCCTTAAAAAAACAATAAAAAACATCTAGAAATTCAATTTTGAATATTTCAGTGGCGACAGCGCTACAGCAACAGCAGTTTAATCAAATATCACAATGACCAAAAAAAGCAGACAAGTAATTACTATCATATGACTGACAATTACTTGCAGACAGGCACTAACATGTTATGAAGAGAGCAAGAGTGTTCTGTGTGCATTCCTCAGGAAAAGGTGTCTTCTCCAGCTGCCACTGCTGGACTCTATCCAGTTGTGAATAATGAAGTCATTAAGATTAATTAAGTCTATTCTCTGTTACAGAGAAAATTTCCACAGAATGCCCTTTTTTCACTTCAGTAGCAGCAACTATAGATATTAATGAACCTTGCTGCTGTTCCTTATTCTTTTAATGATTTCTCACTAAACTTGCATTCAAATCCTCAGTTCATTTAATCACTTAATTACTTCAACTGAAATACATATTTTTCAGAAGAGAGTAGAAATGGGCACATAAATATCCTACTGATTCATAACGTTCCTAGATATGCTTCTGAACATGGTGATCTCCAATTGCAGGAACAAGCTAAATACATGTGGTTTTCATCTGAGACTCTGAGTCATGCGGCAGTAACCACAACAGCCTCCCAGTGCAGAACAGGGCATGTTTAAGAAGCATTTGATTTTGATAAACAGCCTGAATGAATTAACATTCCCAGGCTGTGTTTCTTGGACCACAGGTAATCAGCACAGTTCTTGTTGATGATGCAGGAGAAGTTGGCTGATCATACAGTGCTGGCTTTCCCTTTCATTACAGCTACTTGATTACATTAAAAGCCAGTAAAATACTTTAAACTCTTTTTTAGCATGTTTCCCATGGATTCATTTTTGCAGTTATGATTTCTTGGAGGTTATTATGTCCCCATGATCGTAAGTGAGAATACCACACAATTCTCTGTTGCTCAATAGCGCATGAAAGGCAAGACTATGGAGGTAGTCATGGTAGTTTATACTGTTTGTTGTCAAGATAACTATGCATCTGTGACTTGTATGTGCTGATCAATTTTTTGAAAGTAGTGCCTCCTATTTTTTTATGTTGGCCCATGAAATCAGAGGCAGATATTGGTAGTATGACAGTAGAGGTTGGACCTTCCCACCAATATTCTGTTACATTTTGTTGCCATGTGACAGATGGCAGCAGAGGGGCAATCTGACAAAACAGTGTCTGACATGGAAGTGCATATGAAGCAAAGTTGTGTCGCTGAATTCCTCCTGGAAAAAATGGCACCCACTGACATTCATCAGCACTTGCTGAATGTTTATGGAGACCAAACAGCAGATGTGAGCACAGAGAGGCAGTGGGTGGTGCGTTTCAGCAGTGGCAACAGGGTCACCTCTGCTTGTGCAAATTTTTTACAAGCACGGCATAGAGGCTCTTGTTCATTGCTGGTGAAAATGCACAGCTAGTGGTGATGACTGTTGAAAAATAGCCTTCTGTAGCTGAGAATTTTCTCTATCAAATAATGTTATTGTGCTCTATTTGTTGTAACTTCCATGGAAATAAATAGGAGGCAATACTTTTGGATCAATCTACACAGTTAAAGCTGTAGATTATATGATTTTTCACAAAAAATAAAAAAATGGGCTGTACTGAAAACTGTCAGGATTTTTGCACTCTAAAGAGTATTCTATCTTGGATTTGAAGGCAGAGAAAGAAAAATGTGAGACTATCTACTTAATTACTGTAATTATGTTTTTACTTAAAATGTTATTAATACACAGCAGTGCTTTGTAAATAAATTATTCTAAGTGGTCAATTTGCAGAACTACCCTTAGGATAAGTATAGGACTTCAAAATTAGTTACCGACTGTTCTGGGCCATCTCCATTGATAGGCTGGTAAATTATCCTGTATCTCTGCACTCGACCACTAGCAGGATCCCACTTTACAGTCAAACTGTGTGAAGTTGCATTGTACACTTGAAGGTTCCGTGGGCCACTCTTCGGGGCTGAGAAAGGTAGCAAAGTAAAGAATCAATATATAATTCAAGCAAAAAAGCAAGGACAAACACTTCATACTTTGAAGTTCTGCATGACTGCCAGACCAAGAGTAGAATGTATTAAGGCCAAGACAACATAAACTACACTGTTTGTAAAATAATAAACATGTGGTAATCTAGTGTTTAGTATTCTTCCAAATACACAATGCTGTTCATTAAATGATCTCAGCTTTTTAATGTCAACCTACTTCTCAGTTCAGAAAAAGGTAGCTATGAGTTTTCTTTAATAACACCATACCTGGAAATTCAGATTCTTACCTGGAGTTGTAATAGGTACCAAGGGTACTAGAAAAAAAATAGAAAGAGTGCTCAGTATTCTTGTATATATATGCTTTCTAATTTAATAACTATGAATAACAACATGTGGAAACCCTTTAATTACTTACATGTCCGTTCACTGCCAATCAAGTCATCACTTTCTGATTCATCAGGATAGATGGCAGTAACCGAGACTTCATACAATGTATCTGGGTTCAGATTTTCAAAGAGCAGACTGTTCACATCTCCATTTACAATACTCTTGTGGGGGAATAAAAAAATACAAGAAATAAAAAAGAGAAAAGACGAAGAGAGGAAACTATCTGAGTAACTTTTTACAGAGTAACATTACTACAAATGGCTGTAAATGTGTGTTCTATATCTTCTCACTGAATTTCAATTGGGCACAACAGGAGGACTTGCAAGATATAGGCAATTTATTAATTACATTTCTGATTTTTAAAATAAGCCCTCCAAGAGACTACCCTCAAAATCTTACTGTGACTACTCTTACCTCCTCTTTTTCTGATCTACCATAGGGTCCCCAGGTTATTCTATAGAGAGAAACATCTGGAGCTCCATGATCCCAAGTTCCTCTGAAACTACTCTTGGTTATCTCTGTGATTCTCAGATTGACTGGTGATGGCACAGGCTCTGTTGCGAGAAAAGGAAAAACGTAACTACAAAATATGGTTAAATCAAGAAATTACACAAAGAATTTGGAAAATTATGTACAAGATTCAGATCTTACTTACTATGACCACAATAAAATGCTTTGGTATAACCCAGCCCACCTACACTAAGTGAATTGCCCTTCATATTTTCACAACACCAGGTCATCACCTGATAAAACAAACAGCTCTATTGACCTCAGAACAACTCGCACGCCTACTCACAACAGTTGAAGTCCCAGCTCTTACGTTTTGTAGTTAGAATGAGTAATTACGAGCTCCCACATACAGAGGAGGAGCTCCTGCATGAGTTTCCCCCAGATCTTAAAATTCCTTTTTTAAGCCAAATGAGTAATGACTGAATTATAAAATTGCATTAGACAGAATTCACAGAGGCTAACTGCTAAGGAGGCAAAAAGTTACAGCTACTGGAGAGAAATCAGTAAAGAAGTAAAACTAGAAAATTAAACTAAAAGCAACTTTTGGCTGATTTTTCCTCTTTTTCTTTACGCATTCAGACGAAACACCAACTAGAGACTACAGGCTCACACAAAAGCAAACAAACAAAATTGTAAACACACCAAGCTTCAAAAAAAAAAAAAAAAAGGAAAAAGGGAAAATAAAGGAGACAGAGCATATTTTTTTCTTTTTTCATATCAGAGTGACGGTCAGTGATAAGGTAACGCTGCTTATTTCTATTCTAGGTTTTCTGCTCAACTGTATTCCTAAAACATAAGACTACATGAAGATGAAAGCTTTGCTATATCAGCTTTCTCTTTTCAGTTTGTCACCTCTCTTGCATGGGTATCTGGTCTGTGCAACACCATTTTCTTGTGTCTATCTCTTGTTATTACTGAAATGCTGCCTTTATGATTCCTTGAATAACATCTCTAAAAGTACAGGCTGATTTAGTATTCCATGTACAAAAACTCTGGTATCAGAAACAAGATCGTATCTCTTTGGACCTGGAGCATGTCCCAGTTTCCCACTCATTCTCCAAGATTTCAAATAACTGCACAGACTGACAAAACCTTTCCTCTGCACTCATAGTCTCTCACTAATCCTAGCCCTATGGTAACATGAAAAATTTAGCTTCACCTGCTGCTCTGTCCCCTCTTTGAGGACTGCAGCTTTAGTGTTTGCTGCAGTAAAACACAATTCACCTACGATTTCCAGGGATTATTATACTGTAAATAATGCTAAAAGTAAAATATTTCTCAGACAGATGAAATTATGTCTCCACCTTAATGTAATAATGTATTGCAACACATATAAATAGAATATAACATAAAAATAACTAAAAGAAGAGTAATAATGAAAACTTACGAGTGACAGCCTCTGCAACTACTGGTAGAGATTCCCCTTCATCATACACAGCAACAACTTTCACATTATACAGTCTTTGGGATGAAAGGTCAGTAAGAGTAGTGCTGGTTTTGACTCTGTCGATTTCCACCTAGGAATAAAAATAGTGACTTAAGAATTACAAATTGTTGTACTTCTGACTCTGAATTTGATTTCATGGTAGGAATCCTTGTACTCAAAAATTAGAAAAGTATTCTACACAAAATTTTGTCATTTGGCCCCCTGCATGTACTTCTGAATATTGAATGCTATCTACTAACTGCATTTGTGAAGCATAGTCTCTCAGATGCTAGTAAACTACTTGTGATTCTTTCACTGCTTTCATCAATTTGGAAATGAGGATATAGATTGCATCTCCAGAAAGTTCATCTTCCAGGAAGTTGATTCAATTCTAGCAGTGCAATTACAGAAAGCTTGCACATAACTGTAAGAAAAATATCCCTAGCAATGCTCATATGAGCTGCCAGTGGGCAGCGGGGCTAACATACCTTTAATTTACAATCATTTTCTCCTGATTGTAAGCTGTTCTAACAGCTTTGAAAAGTAACGCTGAAGCAGAAAGTAGAAATGGCCATTTATCAAAGCACAGAAGAATTCTCCAGTGAGTTTTTTCCTCTCTTTAAGAGAACGTGGTGAAGAGGAGTACATAAAGAAATTAATCTCATGCTGATTCAGATTCCAAAACATCAGTACCCTTTCTTGGCAGCAATCACCAAGAACTGATGTTCTCTGTTCTTAATGGAGGCTTGTAATACTGCTTTCACTGCTATCTTAATAACCCAGTACCTCAAAATAAAACCATCTTCAAGCATTTGCAAAAATGTTCCTTTCAGTTACCTCCTTTATGTCAGCTTCATCAGCTATTTTGTATCTTATGATGTATTTTCGAACTTTCCCTGGGGCAGGATCCCAAAGGACATTCATGCTGCTGTGAGTAACATCCCTAATTGTCACACCTCTTGGACCAGGCAATGGTACTGTAAAAATAATGACAATAGTAAGTGAAATTGTGAATTTGTGTCTAAGCCACAAATTTTTTGCTTTGTAAGGCGTGTTTTCTTATCCTCACTTAATATTTCCAATTTTATTAATCTGTGGGAAACCCTTGCATTTTCTGCATCTCAGAGAATATCTCTAAAATTGTGTTTTACTGCAGTTTTAAATGCAAGCAAAAATGCATTTTTTAAAAAACACTATAATGTTACAATCTCATTATTAAAGGGAAAAAAACCCTTTAGTTCCTCTTTTTAATAGTAGGTACCTTTTCACTGAAATTTCCCTTAAGATCTTTTGGAAACATAAGAGTGGTGTAAAATGCATGAAATATGGAAAAGATGGTCTTCTAAACAAAATAGAATATATAAAAACTGCTGCATAAAATAAAAATGAAAGTTCAGTGTTTCTGAAGCAATAACAACAAAGCAAAAATCAAGATGTGCATACATGTCACTTCCTGGGAGGTGAGTGGGTCACTGGTGATATCACCAAACAATACATAAGCTGTTAAAGTGTACTCAGTATTGGGGATGAGGTCTACCAGCTGAACCTCATTCACTGATGGTCCAACACGCATCTGCACATGAAAAATAACACATCATGTTTAAAAACTGAAGATAGCAAAAGCAGAAAAGCAAGCAATGATTTAACTTCACGGGAATTTTGTTTGTGAGATTTACAGTATATGTACAGCTTCCTGACTGATGTCATCGTATACAATATCCCAGTAAGTTCACTGCACTTGAGTACTACATATCAGTCTCCTTTTGGCTATTATGATATAACAAGAAAATCTTCTTCTGTTTATCTTGGTAGAGCACAGAAAAGATGAATTCTCTTACCTCCTTCTCTGCAGTTGGGACCGTGGCATTCACAGGCTCATATGTTAACAAATAACCAGTAGCTCCATTGACAGGTTCCCATCTCACTCTCATGGAAGTTGATCCAATGTCATAAACATTCAGGTTTCTAACTGAAGACAGTGGGTCTGTCATATAAAAATATATATTAATTTTTTTCTACCTTTTTCACTTTTCATATTTCATATCACTTGTAGTACCACTGAAAAGCTTGCACAAAGGGCATTGGCATACATTATGGGTATCAGAAAAGTGATCTACAAATAGTGGTACTTTAAGTGGTGTTTAGTTTAAGAATGAAGCAATAGCCATCACATTTTGATTGTGGAGAGATTTACTATACATGCAGCTAAAATTATCTTACAAGTCTGCACTGGAATACTTGAATATTCTAGAAAGCAACATTAACTCACAATGATTTAATAAGAAATAGTACATGACTGTGATCTGTACTTCTAATTTTATGTACTTTCTTTTCTTCTGTATTTCTCAGATGATTGAATAAACATTAAAAATTACCATAGATTTTACAAAAATAATTTACCTACTTTCAGGTTTTATGGGAAGCCCAATACAAAACAATGAAAGAAGTGAAATGAAACCCTAACATATATTCTTGAATAGGCAGGAAAGTCATCCTGTGTTGCGTTCAGCATACCTAAAATCAATCATACAATTAACAGTAAAAGCATAATAGTTATGTCTCTTAGAAGTTATTTGCTTTGAACAGATTTTTAGTTAATCCGATAAAAATAGAAGGAATTTTATATAGTATTTCATCTGCTAACTACAGGAATTAATTATCTAGTATAGAAATGAAGGAATATAGATTTGTATATGATGAAATTTATAAACTCTGCCTTGTAATTAATTGATATTGCAGTACTCAAAGAAGACTTTATACCTGTACTTCATGAGCCCAGAAGGAAGCTGGATAAACATTTTTACCACCCTACTGTTTCTCTTTGCTACAGCTTTCCAGACAAGATCTCAACAACTAGTATAACACAACACAATTTGATCATTAAAAACTTTGTTCCCCCTAAAAAGAAATCCCATAGTGCTACAAGTTCTATTGGACAGTGCTCCATATATCATTTTGTTCTTAACATGTCATTCACATTATACTTCTAACTTACAAGTCATTTCCCTGCCGATCAGAGGTTCACTGCTCTCGTCTTCTACCACAGAAAACACGTTAACAACATATTCTGTTTCAGGTGTCAGATCTTTCAAAACTGTTGTAGTTTCCATCCTACTTACGTAAAACTACACAAAAGAGAAGAAATGTTAATGACAGTACAAAAAACGTGTTTGTAAACCTATCTCTAAGAAAAAATAATTCCTGGTGAAACTTTAGAAATCATTGGTACAAACTAAAAAAATAACTGTGGTCTTAATCTTCGATACATTTCACCTTACAGTATACCATTATTTTTGCAAAGTAAGCTGTAGGCACAGCTTGAGCAGATACTTGTTTTCAGCAGGGCTGGATATATCTAGCATGCACTTTGCACACAGCTTTCACTCATGGCATACGCTTTTATATTACTCAGCAAGATAAAATGCCATTGACAGACGCTACCACTTTGGAAAAAAATTTTAAACGTACAGGATAATTTAGGCGGTTACAGCACATGCCATTAACCACACCTTGCAGAACAGAAATGCCAGCAGGCAGTGAACCTGTAAAATCCGTGTACACTGGAATGGCTGCTCCAACCCAAATCACAGTCCAAATCCTGAGGTCATGTTTTACAAAGTTCAAACTCTCCACAAGTCAAATTTGGCTTAAAATTTAAAAGCTACATACACATTCAGAGCTAGACACATGGAGGTGCCTAACTTCATTCTCCTAAATACTATTCTGACTGGTTGAAGAGAATGAAGACCAATTCTGTGTCAAGGGTTGCTTCTCACTGGCTGTTCGTATAGAAAAATAATAATCATAGGATGAGTTTGGTCCTGTTCATTAAACAGTTGAATCTGTGCCTAAACAGATCCTCCAAAGTACTATCACACAGTGTCAGCTAAGCACTACATCACAACCCATATCACTGTCTTTTTTATCTATTAACAAGAAAATGTATTAGAAGAACAGTAAGCCTACCTGACAGCATGCTCAGAAAAATTCTACTATAAATTTACTTAAACCAATATATTATAATGGAATATGAACAGAAAAGAATTACTGGAAATAGCAATAAACTCTTTTTAATAAATACATTTTATTTCTGGATTAATGATTAATAAAGCCATCTTTATGCTCCTACTTTATGTAATTTTATTTATCATTTATTGAAGCATGATATTCTTGACCTTTGAAGTCTTTTTTCATTTACAACTATACCACACAACCCTGATGAGGAAAGACTTTAGAATGACTTTCTAAATGACTTCCATGTAATGTGGAAGTCCCATGTTATTATGGACATCAGAGATGAACATTCAGTACTAACCTGTTTAGGGGGACCTCCAGTGGTAGGATAATATTCAACTCGATATCTATCAACACTCTCTGGAGGTGGACTCCATCTCAGTCTGAAAGAACGAGGTGTTACCTCTGAAATAACTAGGTTTGAAGGAGGTGGCAAATCACCTACAAGTGGAAACAAGTTTAAAATGTATTAATTTAGCTTATGTCATCAGGAATTGAAACATGAGGTATAACAAGGCCTAAAAAATATTGCTTATGAACCAATAACAAAAAAAAAAACAAAACAAAAAAAAAACACAATACTTTAGGCACTTGCTAACTTCTCTATTTCCTCAGGAACTCTTAAAACAACTGAACAAAGATATAGCTGATCATTACACCCTCAGCAAACCAAACGAGCTCTCTATCCCTCTTACCCCACCTTCAACGCCAGTGTTTCACTAGAGAGCCATCAGCCAACATTACTGTTCTTCCATGCTAGCCTTTGCTTTTCAGCTGTCATACACTAATACTTTAAAAGAGCAGAGTTGATGGATTTTTCCTTATTGGTGAGTATCATCAAAGAACTTGCCACTCTTAGCAACATAATTCCTGACTATGGGAAAAAGCAGGAATTTCCAGTCATGTCATGCTGTGTTAAGTTTGACAGCCATTGTTAAAAGGAAAGGAAGAACCCCTGCAGGGTCATCTAGGTGGTCTGAACAAATTCCTCACACTAGCAGCTGAAAAAACAGCTCAGGGCTACACAGTGTTCCAAGTAATATAAAGGAATTAATAGCTCAAGCATATAAATGGAAAAAGGACGAACTGGAATGAAAATGGGATGTACCTGGACCTTTCACACTATTACACAGATTTGTGGTTACATCCTCAACAATGCTAGCCAGAAAGGAGAAATCCGCAACATTGTAGGCATGAATGTCATCTGGATCTGTTGCAATCTGCTTCAATTCATTTTCATCCGCGTTTTTAATACCTTACAGAGAAGACATGAAAACAAAACTTGTTAGAAATGACAGACATGAAACATAACACCACAAACATAAGTTCCTAAACACATTCTTTGAATACCCTTCTAAATACTTATGTGTTTCCACTTCCCTATAGATTTAGCAGAGGACTGTGAGGGAGCTGGAACAGGCCACCTCTTCATATAATACTCACCAATTGCGTAAAGTTCCACTCCCTCATCTCTGAGTCTTCTTGAAGGGGTGACTACATCATCTTGTGATTTACCATCAGTAATGAGAACACCAATTTTGCGAGCTCTGGGCCTTAAGCCTGCTTCTTGTTTAAAGTTGTTTTTTAAGATGAAATCCAAGGCCATTCCTAGCATGATACAAAGAAGGTAAGTATCACCATAAACTGTTTCAACACACTGGTAAAGGCCAGTAATTCATTCCAGTAAATTCACACTGACAACATCATTCTACAATTTAATTTTTCAAGAAGCACTCACAATCTTGTTGTAGTTCATCATCTATACTCAGCAACAGACATTATTTCAGCTCTTTGAAAGTCCTTAACATCTCAACTTGTATGCATTACCCTCCTATATGACACCCTTTAGCCTCCCTTCTAAGTTCTCACCTTGTCTTCACGTCAACCCTCATAAGGAGCCACCTTTTCTTCTTTTCATATGCTCAACATAAACCCAAACTCATCTGATTCTTCAACACATAATCTTCTTTCCTTCTCTCTTTATCCAGATCTACACTGATAACACATGTTCATGTGCTAGGGCCATTCAATTCCAAATGTACTGAAGTGAACTGTGAGGCCTTTTCACTACGGATGAATTTGAGTTTACTGAACAATTCTAGGGTCAGCTACTGGAACTTTTTTTTATGAAACTTAAAGAAAATCCTCACAGTGTGACATACCTGTTAGAGTATTGCCTCCTTTGTATGGTAAGTTGGCTACAGCGTCTAACAAAGCCTGCTTTGTTCTGTAAGCATTGAGATTCCATTCTGTCCTAGGATCTCCACTATACTGTGCAAGACCTGGAAAAAACCATTATTACTCAGTTATTACGTGGCCATGCAGCAAATATGCCTGCTTTTCCCTCCTACATGTCATGACTTACCAATCTGTACTTTGTCAGGACCAATATCAAAAACTTCAACGATACGGGCAATGAAGTTCCTGACAGTTTTAAAATTTGGCCGCCCGATACTCCATGAGCCATCCACCAGTAGCACGATATCAGCTTCCGCTCTGGTTCTACATTCTAAACCTGCCATGTCAACCAGAAAAGTACAGCCTTAGTATGATAGCTTTCAACCAGAAAAATACAGCCTTAGCATGATAGCATTCTTTCCCCCTCCTCCTTTATATGACATATGTCATGAATTAGTTTCCAAAATAGCTCTAGTTTTATTCACTGGCAGTCTGCCAAGTATGACCTATTTGTGAACGTTATTCACACTAGTCACTGGTTCCATGGCAAAAGCTATATAAATTTCTTCATGTATGTTTCCTCTTAGAAGTAAGTCTTTGAAAATGTCAAGGCCAGTGTTCTTCCCTATGGTCATTTCAGTATCTATTTTGATCTTTAAAGATGGCTGATAATCATCTTTCAGAGATTTTGTGAACTGCTTCAGAGGATTTGTAAAAGACTACTGAGCTAACCACTAGTATGGCAGTGAGCATTAACAGATTATGCAAATTACAATTATTTTAGTCTACTGTGGATGGCTATACTATTGCTCAATTTTTCAACTATGTAGTAGTGGAATTAACAGTATATATTACAACCACTTTCAAATAAATAGCATTTCTGAATTTGGGGGGCAAAAGACATAGTAACGCAGATGGTACAGGAGTTTGCACATATAGGAAAGAAAGACCACAATTTAGAAGACGTGTACACATAAACAGAGGCAAGAGATAGAGAGGGGACAAGACCAAACACTTATATAAAGGCGCAATGTTCTGAAAAGTTAGGAAGTTATTTCAGATATCTTCAATTTACAAATTACAGAATAAAATACGCATCATAATGTTTTCATCACAAGGAAAATCACAAAATATTTATACAAAGCAGAAAGACACAACAATTTTATCCACAGCCATTTCGCCATTTCAAAAAAAAAAAAAGTAATAATAATTATAAAAAAAAAAATCCTCGCTCTCTCTCTTTTCTTGTAGATTGTGTTACCAGCTGCAAATTTTCTGGCTTCCTGCCATCAGAGCTTCTCGTCTTTATATGGAAGAAATCCCATTGAGAAAAATCAGCCACACTCATCACAGTTGAAAGATATTGTGATTTCATATATGTTCCACATAATTGATCCAACACTGCAGACTCATGAATATAACTATTCCATGTACCTGGGGGTTAAAAGCATGATCCTCTTCTGCATAGAAAATATAGATCTAGTCTTTAGTCAGGACAATAAAATAAGTTGGGAGTAGAGTTTAAGTAAAACAATGTTAGTTCAAAAAACTGCATGCATAACTTTATATAGAAATTAAGTTTAATGTACAATATAAAATTATTCTGAATTTTATTTTTTTTTCAACTACCAAAGTTTCCTGAATGGAAAGTTCTAGCAAAGGCACTTAGGCTGATTTTTTTCCTCTCTACTAATAAATAATGTACTATTACATTTACAGTCACAGATACAAAATTCATTTTTCACATTTACCATGACTAAAATCCATGCATTACTAAAACTAATTAGCTTAAAGAATATAACACTCAAGACAGAAATGACACCTGGCATAATAAAAAATAATGAACCACTCAGTGTAATTATTTTTCTGCCAGATTTTACAGCTTTACTGTAATATCACTGATGGCCTATTATGTAGTTTTTTTTAGTTTTACCCTCTTGCATTAGACCAAGTGGGACAGCAGTAACTTCAGATGTTTCTAAAAGCGCTGTCAATAAAAATACTATGAGGGTAGTATTTCCACCTAACTCAGTGTGGAAACAGGGCATCAAAGAGGTTAAGTGAGAAGAATATAGAGTCAACTGTCAGAGAGCTTTTTTTTTTTATTTAACTCTGAGAGGCCTTTGCAGTTAGCTTCTTTCTCCTCGTTAAATTCTCTATTCTCTCTGATGGTTATACAAATCTTAAAATAGCAGAGGAGAAGTCTTCACTTCTGCAGGTACTCTTGGCTATTAAGAAGTAAAGACCTGCTGCAGACAAGCTCTTCATGGTCTCCATGCAGGGGGACTGAACCCTGAAATTCTCTTCACTCAGTATTAATTGAAATTATAGTGGCCACACCTATTCAGTTAACATACAGAGGCCCATTAACCACATCAAGGGAGCTGCTGTCATACCAACCACTAAAATTTTCATTGGAAGTTTAGCTACACAGGAAGATAATCCCAAGAAGATACTGGAGAACACCCAGCAATTGCATTACTGTACTAACTCCCCTCCTTCTGTAGTAAAAGTCATGAAATAATGGTTGTGTTGCATATAAACTTAAGCATTACACAATAATACTGGGACATCCCCAACTATGAGATCTTTGTCCGTTATACCATCCTAGTTTTCAATGGAGAATTGACCATATAAGGAGAAGCAAACGGCTAAAGATCTGCTTAAAATTCTTTGTTCTACTCCTGAGAACACCCCTGTAGATGAGCAATGATCTCTGTTCAAGAATTTGACCTTATGTGATTCAACACAGATGTGGATCACTTGAAAATGTGATGCAGATGGCTTTCAATAATCAGCAAAACATGGGTTGCCTGAATTATCATTTTTCTAAGATCATCTAAAGGGTGCAGAGGACTAGAAAGATGAACTGGGGCATACTTAGAGGTCATTTCAGATCAGAGGTTATGTCATCAGGTTAGGGAGTATACTGAATCCTGTGAATAAATATTTATGTGCATCAGAAAAACAATAGGAAATGCTGGAAAACTTTCAGCCTTTTATCCAAAAGCCAAGACGGCATTTTATTTGATTCAATGATGTTTACCTCTAGATAAAAATGGCTCCGTAGTAGTGTCTGAAAGAGTGGTCATCTCCTGTCCAACGAGGGGGTTGCTTTCTCCTCCATCAAACATTCCAAAAACATTTACCTTATAGGTAGTTCCTGCCCTGCAATAATTAAATGTATTGTAACTGAAGATACTTGGCTGGCTAAATGCCAATACTTCATTTAAGAAATATTTACCAGTTTACTACACAGAAAAGGAAGTGCTAAAATGTGAAGCCCAAAGACTAGTTCTTTCACAAGACATGCAAATTTTCACCATTTCAGAGCTGGTTCAAGATTCTATATTTACATTTATAGCTTTCTCTGTTTAAGCAATACAAGATTCTGTTAATGATCCTATTTTTGATGTGCATACAAGCCTAATATACAAACAAATCATAACAGACTGACATGCTCTGAAGCCTACCTTATAAACTCTGGCCTCTGATAAAATGAATCAAGAACTAAAGTAGGCTCTTTTTAACATGAGGTAAGGACTTTCTGGAGAAACTTTAGGAATCCCAGCTATCTTCTCCAGCATCCCATTAACACTCTCATATGTGAAATGCATAGTAACACTTCTGCCCACATCTTTGCCTTTTTCAATTACTGTGAGAACACCAAAAGTGATGTGAATAATTTCAGAACCCGCCCTGTCAGGTTCTTTTCAAAAACTCCACCACCAAATCCTGATAGCGTATTGACAGAAATACTTCCTAATTTACAGTAGATTTTTACAGGCATTACAATTCCAGATAGCAGTTAAGCAAAACTCTAAGCTATTATTAATTATTATTATTATTATCATCATCATACATACCTAAGTTCCTCCAAAACCACGGTGCTGTCATACGGCCCCACTATTAATTCTCCAAGATTTCTGTCATCTTCAGTAGGGTGGAAAGTTACTTTGTACCCCTTCACTCGCCCAGGGGCCGGCTCCCAGGTTACTCGGAAGCTGGACATAGTTGAATCAGAAGTTCTCAAATTTCTAGGTGGCTTAAAGGGAGAGGCTGTAAGGATGGAAGAAAAGGATTTACATCAGGTCTGCTTCTGAAAAAAACTCAGCAAGTATGCTTTTATTTAAAAACGCAGTAAATCCAGCATTAGTGTCATTTCTAAGCTATTTGTGCCTTTCCTTTGACACAGAGACAAGAATCAAGATATTAAATGTGAGAATCACTTCAGCTAATTTTAGCTATCTAAACAATAGGTGTGCAGGCCAAGTTTGTTATCAAGGCTCCCTCTCCAGACAACAGATTGAAAGATAAACAACAATTATTTCACCTATCTTGAATATCTATCTGATCTTACAATGAATGCTGACAGTAAGTGGACTAACCACCATCAGTTTTTCATCTGACCAGATGATCAGATTAAACTACTATATTTCTTTTACATGGCAAAGAGTAGGTGAAACACGTCGACTGAAAGAGAGAAATGGGAACAGCTTTTTCAAACCAACACCAGAAAAGCAGAGTTTACTGCAGGCAGAAGTCACACTCCTCCAGCACTCAGCCACCAGTATCTCAAGCTTCTCAAACTGCCTCCTCCTCAGAGCTCTAGGTCCCAAAGGACAGAGCACTGGGCAAGGCCCCTTTCATAGAAAAGGTTCTGCTCTCAGGGCCTGGCAGCTCAAATAAATTCACCAACCACAGGGGTGGCAGTAAGTCAAAAAATAATTCCTCAAAGGAGTGACAGCCAAACAGATTAAGGTTTTGGGGGCAAGAGCAACTTCACTTAACAGCTCCCCAGCGCAGGTCAGTACACACAGGCAGAATGGTTAACAAGCCTACTGCTAGCTTCTGCCTCACTTCTGGTTCTGTATAAATCTAAAGTGCATTCCAACGTCAGAAATAGCGCAGTACTGTAATCTCAAAGTTGCAAAAATGAGAATTAGATTAACCAGGAAGTAGTTTTGGAATGAAAATACCAAAACAAGACAAAAAGGTTTGGGGCAGGGGGGATCTTTCTTACCCCCATGCCTAAGCAATTGTCCGACTACCGCTGAAAGATAATAAATGCCCACAGAGTGAGAAATACATAGAGAAACAGTAGATACAATCCCACTTGCAAGAAAAAATGCAGCCTCTTTGTATCATTACCTGTGATATCACATCTTCAACTAACCAGATCACTCAGGCTCCTCTTGCTTCCAGAGTGATTGCCATCACAGTTATTTACACTGAAAGCACCACATCATATCTATATCAAGATGAATTCAACATAATTTTGAAGATTGAAAAACTAGGTGTTGGTCAAGAGTGGATCAAGTTTTCAGAACTGCTTTTCATCAGTTGCATTCTAGTTTAATAAGTCTTCCTGCAGTAAATGTGGTGCAGTTATCTCCATTGTTAGGAGACTTGTTTCTTGTTTCCCATCACCATTCAATATGATATATGTCCAAAGATTAGAGAATGGCATGGAGTATTTACAGTGTACCCCAGTCTGCCTTTGCCCAAAGAAGGCAGAAATATATTGGAAAAATTTCACTTTTGGTAATAGCTTTAAATCTCCTTGATTTGATCTGGAGAGCAAGAAAGCATTTCCATAAAAAATGAAAGACCAACATCAGACACAAACTTAATGAAGGGTAGAAAATTAGTTTTGTTTTGAACTCAAAATTCCCCTCACCAGGAATTAAAGAACATTTTAGAGTTGCTGGTTCTGAGAAGGAAGATTGTTTGTCCAAAATATGATGGTCTCTGAGGTCAGACTTCCACTGAGGACTCTTTAAAATCAACTACTGATTTTTTTAATAACTTCAGGTTTCCCACAGAAAATATGGCCTTCTAAGTAACAGGAAGTAGGGTAGCTATTTAATCAATACTCCAGACCGATAATGCAAATAATAAAAAAACTGACAACATTTGATTAAATACTGTCTTCCTTACAAAACACCTTGTTGTAACTTCTGGTGACAGCATTTCAAAGCAAGTCAGAATATACGCATTTATATACTCAATATAATAGCAGATAGCTATGCTCAGCTCTCATAGTGAAACTTTCATCAAATCAAACGCTCCTTTCAACCTCTAATATTTTTTTCAGTTTGTCTGTTAACTCATGATCTTGGCAGATGCCACCACAGATTCTCTGCATATCATGGTTGCCAGTTTACAGCACAAACTTGATTATCAAACCCTGTATAAGCATGTAGTACATACCTGTTGTTCCTTCTGCTTTTCTGGATTTTCCTTGTCCAAAATCATAAATTGGAACAACACTGAGGTCATACGTAGTTCGAGGCTTAAGTCTCTTCAACACTATGCTTGTGGCAGGAGCATTTACTCTTCCAAACATCTGCCTTCCTCCACTGCGTGGTCGGTAGTACACACGGTAAGACAAGACCTTCCCAGGTGAAGGCTGCCATGAAACTCTCATTGTATTCTCTGTCTCGTTGTCTACTGTCACAGTCCTGGCACTTTGTGACACTTTTCAGTGTAAAAATATGGATAAATGTTTACTTTTTTACATAAAGATATGTTGAAATGCATGCCTACAAAATACATTCAGCTGCATTAAAATTCTTTTTTACTTTCTTTAAAATTACAGTATTTCATTGGAAGAAACACAGTTAACTCTCTTTGGCCATTGTTAATTTCTTTTATGATTGTAATGGACTAAAAAAACATAAGTTCATTTTCCATTACAGACAAAAAGAAGTATAGATTACACAATGACACAGCATAACTGGGAGTTCTATTTGGTAGCACTTTTTAGTAATCTGTTAAGTAATGGATTCAGGACCCTCAAGTGAAAGTGATTATTTCTATAGCCCTTTTTTAATGAACAAAATGATCTACAAAGTTAAGATTTTCTAAATTTTGAGTTTGCAGATCTGATGTGGCTCTGGTTTATGCCTAAACTCCTGAGTGTTGGGCACCACACTAACAGATTTTCCAAGTATTTGGAAAGTCATTCACCACTAACTGTAGGACAGTATTAGTGCTGAAATAAGGACAAGTACTAATAAGGTATTTGCCCCACAGATTGCAGCATTCAACTTTTAAGAGATAGTTTTTAGACTGTACAAGTGTTAGGAAAGATCTGAAGTAAAATGAAAGGTATGTAATTCTGGCTGTCAGCCAGCAAAACCCATCTAGATTTTGGCAAAATAGAACCTTCTTGGCATACCAGAATCAGTCAGCATCTCATCACACAGTAACATAGGCTTTGCAGGCTACAGTGTCCTGTCCTGGCTGAGGATTTCTAATTGTATTTGCACCAGAAAGATGAAATGTTAGTTAGACTCAGCTCTGGGTCTGTTGATAGTCCAGGTAGTGTGTTCCTTCAAGCAACAATTTATTGTAAGAAGCCACAAATTATATGGCTAAACTGCCTTCTTGGTAAAGACAGGATGCTGCAGTTCTTGAAGAATGAAGGACAGCAATCTGCTTTGAGTCTGAGGCACCATCTCTTACCAATGGCAACAAACGCTGCTCTTGTGAGATCTTAAGAGCAGTTGTACTGGGTTAAAGGCTGACCTAGCTCAGCAGCTATCTATTATTTATTATTTATTGACATTATTGATTTATTATTTATAGCTCCAACAGTTTTCAAAACATGCCTAGGAAGGAATATAAAAATGTATAAGCATACATGATGTTTCCCCAGAGCACTGCCTCAGACTTTGTCTTCACATGGACCCCTCAGGCAACAAGAGAAACATCAAAGCTGATCCTCCAGCTCTGATGAGCTGAGTGAATGAACCTCTGTTCATTCACTCTGGTTCCTCTAATTAATGGTTCTATTCCTGGTCTCTCAAGACTTTTCAGTTTGCCTATACTGCAGGGGAAGCTTGAGCCTGCTTTGAATGACACTGCACAATGTTTTGCAAATAAGTAAAAAGAAGAGTCTTGGAAAAGGTGAAATACAAACATCTAGTTACCCATCTAGTTGATCAAGGTAAGCCAGTTTATGTAACATTTTTATATCTCAGCAAAGCTTTCAATGCTGTTTCTCACAGCACCCCTCTGGACAAAATATTCAGCATACAGCTATACAAATACATAATACAT